>NC_133123.1:73519380-73762418 GCF_033568475.1 Henckelia pumila
ATTTGATATAGTTGAGTTTCGGATTGCCGAATAATACCGATATGCCGTCGAACTTTTGATTTGAAGTTGTTATGTTATCTTATACTTGAGCTGCCATTGACATGAATTAAAGCTGATGGTTCCTTGGTCAATATGTTGTGATTTCAGTTCATAAACAGGGGACGTCAACTCGAGAATTCCGACTTCGAAACCAATAGAAGAAAGAACACGGTTTGTAGCCTTTTTGCCTTGAAGTTGGGTTGAACTTGAGTGCAAATTTTTGATAGAGGTGTGGTTCTGTTGTTGTTCAGATTTGGATAGCTTTGAAGACACCTTGAAACCTCGCATTCGAAAGGTAAAAGTGAACTAGGATTCGATTGGGATTATAACTCGAGATGGTTTGTATCGAGTTCCCTAAATCACATACTTATTTGCTTATTTGCTTTTATATGCTTTTATATAAATGGTTGAATGAGTCTTGATGTTAATGAATGCTATTTTGTTGATATATGTTGCATTCATCTTGTAAGACTTGTTCCTTGATTTCGAAATGAACGGAAACGTTCGATTAGACGATTTGAGGAATTGTATATGTATGGCCTGGGTGGTTGATTTAGCCTAGCGTCTGATTTACATATATAATGGCTTCAAAGTCTAGAAAAGCAAGATAAGTAGCCCCACCTTGATCGGGAGAGTCGGTGTTTAGTTATGATATCTTTTTCTCGGGATCCCAAACGATGAACTAGAGAACCTTGTTTTAAAACATGCATTGTAGTTACTTTTATATCATGAATTTGATATATGCTTTGCTATTCATGTTTAGTTGCTTTTACTGGGAAATATATTTCTCACCGGAGTTATCCGGCTATTGTTGTGTTGTATGTGTCATGGCGATAGGCGGGAGTGGAACAGGGCAAAAGCGAACTTGAAGAACAAGGGATGAGGAGGATAGCGTGATGATCCGAGTTTAGATGGTTTTGAGCTGTCAATGTTTGTGTTGAGTCCAAAGACATGAATATGTTGTAGTTACATATGTCAAGACTTAATGGTTATTAGGTTTTTGTCTTAATAATATGCACAAGACTTGAGATGATGTATATTACTTCTTAGGACTTGACTTGATATTGTATACAATGTTCCATGTTTGATATATGAGCCTATCTTGAGTTGATTTTAAGGCTTTGAGATGATCTATTTCTATCAACTTGTATCACGTTAGAATGCATGTTAGCTTATGTTTTTTTTGTATAGGCTATGTATGAGTTGATGTTAGATGAGAAATGTATGATAGAACATGTGTTGACAGCAAATGAAATTCTGTTGGATTTGCTGGAAACTGAGCCCGCTCGATCGGGTGATTATCACCGATCGGGCGAGGCCCTTGTTTTGGAAACAGAACCTTGAGCATTTTGTGCTCGCTCGATCGGATCGGGGCCAAAACTTGTTGAACCCGAGAGTTGGGCTTTGTGGCTCGCTCGATCGGGTGTTTTTCCCCAATCGAGCTAGGTGCTCTAATTCTAAAAAAAAAAAAAAATTTACTTTATTTAGGCTTTGATTCTTTGTCTATTATTTATGATGATTTGATTAATGAGAGATTAGAACTCGGGTCGTCACAACATCAAAATATTTTCTCATGCATCATCATAACATCGCCATCATCATAAACTTCTTCGTACTTTCTCATCATAAACATTTTCATCATAAAAATTCATGCTTTCAAAATGAACATAACTTTTGTAAGAAAAAATACATATAAATGCACTACATAGCTAAGTTAATGCACGTGAGTCGTTCTTTCCGTTCAAACTATAAAACTTGAACATATTTCATGAAACATTTTAAAAATAGATTGAACACCTTAAAAGTAATCAAAATAACATTTAAAAGACGTTCCGAGATAACCTCTTGCGCTGAGGCGTCTTTTGGAGGGTGCTTGGGCGCTAGGGCCATGCCTATGTAGAGCCTAGAAGCCTCTAGGTGGCGCCTAAGCGCCATGTCTTTGACCCTGGCAGTGCCTAGGCGCCTCCGGATAGCGCTTCAGCCCTACTATGCGTAAAATACAAGGGTTTTCAAGATTTTTGGTCCATATCTAGATCCTTTCGATTCCTCTTCAAAAAAACTCACCCACACGTTGAAATTTGCGATCATACTTGTGAAAAATTCAAAACTAGAAAATAATGCAATCAAGGTAACCATCTACAAAAGATTTGCATCCAACAACTTTACGTTCAAAATACATGAACCAAAAATTTGAGTTTCATGCATCTTTCTCATCAAATCTAAAAAATATTTACACAAAATGTTAAGAACAATTCACGTAACACAATCCTACATCATGCTCTTCAGAACTCATAGAATCAATGTATTATACAATACATACACATCAACACACAGAATTTTCATATCAAAATACATATATCTTGAATGATGGTTTCAAAAACGTTTAAAAACTTGTATGATCATTGTAGGTTGGAGATAATCGGTACTTTGGTAGCGATTCTAGCTTCGAACGGACGAGAATGGAGGTTTCTGATTTCCCTTGATACAGATTTTTTAACATGAAGAGGGAGAGGGGAATGGGAGAAGGCGGCGTGTGATTTGAGAGAAAAGTTTGAGGGAAAGAATTTGTGATACCCCTGTCCCACATTGGAAAAATTAAGGATTTAAAATGATTTTATAATGGGCTACAATAGACTTCTATAACAACTTAGGTTAATCATTTTCGTAAAGCGAGAACGAATACGAAGTAGTACCTATAGGGACCCATTGTGCAGCTGTGCATGCGTGGGCCTAGCTCGAGGTGTGACATAATGGTATCAGAGTCGGTCACCAGCAGAATCCCTGGGAAATAAGTGTTATACGGGTCAAAGTGCTACATGCACGGGAGCCACCTCTTGAACCTATAGGAGCCACCTCTAGATTTCCGGTGCTGGTGGATCGAAGGGTCAGGCTGCGTCGAGGACGTCGCGTTATAAAAGAGGGGTGATTGTGATACCCCTGTCCCACATGAAAAAAATCAAGGATTTAAAATGAGTTTATAATGGGATACAATGAAATTCTATAGCAACTTGAGTTAATAATTTTCGTAAAGCGAGGATGAATACGAAGTATTTGCTAAAGGGGCTCATTGTTCAGTCGCGCATGCGCAGGCTTGGGCCCGGGGCATGACAGAATTACACACCCAAACAATTTGTAACTAATGGGCTTGAAAGTCGGCCCATTAGTTGCAAACGCAGATTTTTAAAATTTTATCTCCCAAATATTAAAATAACACTACACTAACTTTAAACTTAAAATAAACATGAAATATTTTCTGAACCTCGTTCGAAGGCTATTCTCGTTCTTCAGTCGAAAATAAATCCCAATCTGAAAATATTAAAATTAATTTGCAACATTAAAACATAAGGCATAATCATATCATAACTTTAAATCCCACAAATCAAATACATAAAACCATAAACAATAAAATCATTAAAAAGAAAATATCGTGAGTGAATTGACTAGTAGATTTTTTAACCTTACAACTTTATCCTCCTTAAAAGAATTTCGTCCTCAAAATTCAACTTACCAAACAGCTCTGGATAGCGACCACGCATATCCTGCCCAGTTTCCCAGATAGCCTCTTCTACCAGCTAGCTACGCCTGTTGCGTATTTTTTTGCTCGCAAGTGCACGATGTCATGTTTTAATATAAGATAATTAAGGTATCATTACCATGAGGAGCATGTATTCAAAGTTATATTAATTTTTGTAATTAAAATAGACTAAATTTTTTTAGAAAATCAAAGAATAAGATTTCTTTCAAATTTTACTAATAATCAATTACGAATGAAGAGAATGCATACAAATAAACGAATATCAATGAGAGAAAAATATCTAAATATTTGATTTCACGTAGTTTCAACGACTACTTCTATCGAATTTATATTCATGAACTCCACTTATTTAATACACAAGAATACTTACTTATTTCTATTTCTCTTTCCCAAGTAACAAATAGATGTATCAATTAAGTTTTGATTTCAATATTCCTTTTAAAAATCTAGGCTTAATGATATTGTAAAAACGATGTTCTCACTTAAGCTCTGCTGACGTTATACGCCTCCCGAACTATATAAATATTCAAAAATGTGTTTTTCTATGATCCTATTCAAAATTTATTCTCTCGAGTGTCAGATTCCAAATAAATTTAACATTAAATCTATGAATATTAAATTGAAAGTATTAAAATCTAGAAAACACAATTAAACTTGATTGATAAGTGCATTTTATGCACTTAATTTACATATAATTTGGCTTGACTTTTGTGATGTATCGAGTGGATATTATGCATATTTGTTGTTATTTTTGTGAGATGCAAGTATTGGAAGAAAAGTACCGAAAAGAAGTGGATGAATGGATTACGAACAGCAAATTTCAAAAAATTACTGGGCCTTTTAGAGAAATCTAAATTCAATCTTCACCGTCCAAAATTAAGTTCAAGATGTTTTAAAACTGCTGTTTTAAATGATAAATAATGCATTCATCTTATATATTTGTCAAAGTTGCGCACATGATATTATATTATCAACATCAATGTAATATGACGACAATTCTTACGACAATGAAAAAATATCATAAACACTATAATATGTGTTATGCACAAAATAATAACATCTTCATGTTTGTGTGCGCATAGAATGAGTCTCTCTCATACTCATTGTTTCTTTTTTATGCCATAAATATTAGAGATTGTTCCAAATTAATACGGAATAAGTCCGAATCCGGGACGATTTGATCCTAATTTATTTTCACTTGGCAAGGTTGGTCTTGGTAGTCTAAAATTTTATCCTTGTAAGTAGAACAATTTATGCTGAATTATGCCGCATTTGTACTCTTTTTATTCGTGTTTGGTGCCAAAGAATATGATCAGACATGCTTTTTTAATAGTGGATTTCAAATATAAGTTTCATCTTACTGATTAAGTTAATCAATGTCTAAGTATTATATTTAAAAAATTTTAAAGTTTATAATGATATCTAGTTTTGCAATTGTAGTCATTGTACAATGAATAATGTCACCATATGTGATCTAATTTAACAATGAACAATGCATTCATCTATTACATTTACCAAAGTAGTGAGGACCAAATGTCCAGAATTCGGAGTAATTCCATATTAATTTGGAGTAATTTCTAATATTTACGTCATAAACAGAGAAAAAATTGGATTTGAGAGATAGATTTATTCTCTGCACACACAAAAAGATATTATGATTTTGTGCATAACATATATTAATGCTTATGATATGTTTTTATTGTCGTATGAATTGTATTCAATTACATTAGCATGCCTGATCATAGGGTTTTTCTCACCACATTAACAAAAAGAGTGCACTTAGGGCCTAATTAAGAATAAATTGTTATATTTGTTGGGATAAAAGATACTACTAATTAGTATCGAATTCTCTCAAATTAGTACCAAATTTATACTAATTAGTTCCAACTTTATACCAATTAGTACCTGAAATTTTAAATTTTATGACAAATTATGTATTCGAATAATAGTTCGACTATGTATGTTCATGTATATCAATTTGTCATTTATAAATCAACCCATAAAAAAAATTTGAAACAATAAAATTCCATAAACATATTACATCTAACACTAATTCATATATCAACTGCTACAACCTAAATTAAAAATAACATATACCAAATTCTAACATAATATATTACTCATGTGTCTAGCATCATTTTCGACCACAACAATAAATTATAACAACAAAAAGTCTAAATTTATCATAGCTACAAAATAATTTCACACGATAGATAAAAACGATTCCCCACAAATAGTTTTCTTACTGTCTTGATAATCTCTGGATCTCTGACAGTACCATCAAAATCAATCTTAGCATTATTTACATGTGTCATGAATATCATGCCTCGCCAACTTCTTGTCTTTTTACACTTTGCGGTAGTCTAACTCTACCCTATAATATCTTTGCAAGTTGTTCTGAACAGTAGAAGGATGTCAAGAGCGCTCACATCTCAATATTTATTTTACCACATTCGCGATATAATATGTATCAGTTCTATGATGTCATCTGCTATAGAGTTTGTTTTCACTGCATGTATCCAATTTGCGATCATTAATTGTGTGTCTTTCTCACGAACCCTTATCAATTTAATATCAGATTAAAAATAGCAATAAGAAACAATAATTATAAAATTTCATATACAAGGTACATAATGTAAATAATATTAGACCAAGACTATGATCAAATATACAAAACAATAATATCAAAACATAATTTCAATCTTAATAAATGTAACATAAATTATGATTAAAACCGCAATATTAAAACACACACACACACACACATTACCTCTCGAAATAAAATGTTTAGATGTTCATGTTTGTTCTCTACTCTCAATTTGATTATTGTGAGTTTCATTCATAATAAAAGATGAATCATATATAATAAAGACATTATTGTCATCGTTTAGAAACATGAACATCTTATGATGTGGCGCTATGTATTTCATAATCATGAATTCTGAAAAACATTTTGCTCATTTTGTTGAGGCTCACAAATATATCCATCAAAATACACCCACTATAGATTGAAATCACAAACATATGCTTTTTTTATGTTTATAACAACCAAAAAAGCAAGGTTTCCAAATTTTATTTTGAACATAATGAATAACATAACATTCAATATAATAAGATAAACAATGAAAATCGTGACTTTATTCATAACCCATTCCGCAAAAAAAATATCACAAAATCAAAGCTTTAAATAGAAGATTTGAATACTATAGAGACTATATAATCTTTATAATTCAGTACTTGTAGTAGTTCGATTCCATTTTACAAGATTAAGTGATTTTAAACATGTTAAAAAATGATATATAATTTTAAAAGTGTCAAAACATGTTTAAGGAGTCATTATTTGGTAAAAATAAGTGGATAATCAGATCCGGAATGTCCAAAATGGTAGAAAGGGTCCCGGGGGGGGTGTCAAACAGTCCAAAAACAGTCAAACGAGTTCGGAAGGCCCGAAGCACTTTGGAGCATGTGGAACAGTTGGACCGTCCGAACCCAGTTCAGATCTTCCGAACTCAGGAGAGTCCAGGTGTCAAAGTGGCTCGGACAAGTGACACTTTGGACCATCCGAACCCATTTCGAACCGTCCGAACTCCGCCTATATATAGGCCCTCCGAATTTTATAATTTTCACACGGGATAAAACCCAAATACGTCCTCAAAGTTTCCTAACTTTCCCAAAAATATACTAACACTTTATTCGTTTCTAATTATGTCCCTTATTTAAAAAATAGTTTCCTTAATATGTCCCCCAAATTAAAAATTGCCTATAATACCCTTGTTTTAGCAATTATAACTAATATTTCATTTGGGTTCAAAAAATGGTATCAGAGCCTAGGTAATTTTATTCAGACTTTATATTATTCATTAAATCATACTTTTCTTTGTTGAGGAAGAGATTTCCAATAAATCATAGATTCAAACGAGAGTTTGAACCAGAAGGATTTCATTTATATGAAATCTCATAAACAAGTGAATATACTTAAAATAGATTCTTTACAACATAACTTAAAGAGACTTAGGTCTTTTATACTCTCTGAAGAGATTAAGAAATATGATTTCTAATTCTCAATTTCTAGAGATCACACTAGATTTCTCTAAACTCTCCGAAGATCTTAGAGAAATTCAAAAGACGGTACAATATTACAGTAATCAGCTGTATGAAATACCTCGGCAGATTGGAGAAATCCTTAAAAAACAAGAAGAAATTCTTGTAACTCTAAAGGATTTTCAAACTAAAATCATAAATCTAGAACATACTTCTGGTTCTAGAAAGGGAAATACAGGAGGAAGGTTACCACTATCGTTTGGTACCGAACCTCTGTTACATTAGAAAGGTAAAACCAAAATGGTTCAAAAACCTTTAACTGATGATGAATTGATGATTAATCTTATAAAGGCAGTATCAGAGAAAAACACTATCTGGTGACTATTTTAGAAAGATTAAATCTCGAGGATCTACAAGATCTTGCGGATTCTTTTTCGAATCTTAAAGTAGTAGATCTAAAAATGAATTCCCCTGAGGGTGAACAACCCATAGGGAATCCCCCGAGATATGTGGTTAAAACAGAAGAACCACATAGTGAGTTCCATGTTGGCAAAAATTCACATCCAGCAGAAACCAGATCAAGAAGGAGTAATAAACCAATACATCAAACTCCTTATGGAAAACTGTTTTAGACCCGATACATCCTTATGGGGTTATGTTAAACCTTGATGTTCTGGACTTCAAAAACAGAGAAGATCTCATAGATGATTGTACATCAGCCATGAGAATAGCAGCACGAACTTTAGATCTCAATAAAGAAGGATTTATCAAACTTTTGGAAATGAGTCTAATGGGATCTGTCAAGATAGCTTGGGAAATGACCATGCCAGAAACCAAGGAATCAATCTTAGCAGGAGAATCACTTAGCGAGATTGAAGGAAGAATGACCACACTTTTTAAAGCACAATTCATAGGAGTAGACTATTTCAATAATCAAGATACAGAGAAAAAGAAAAGATATACTCAAGCTCTGTATAGCCTCGAGTTACATGATATCTGTTTAGTTGATGAATATATTATGTTATTCACCAAATACAGATGGAATTCGGGAGTTGAAGAAAATGTAGCCATTCAGCTATCTTTCGCAAAAATGCCAAGCCCCTGGAGAGAAATGCTGATAAAAGAATACGTTCCAGGTAATCTTGATACATTGGCCGGATGCGCCTCATTTTTTAAAGGAAAATTGGCGGAATGGTGCCATATGGCAGCATTACAGAAGAACTATAAGAAAATAAGGGGTATTAATAAGCATACTCCTCTATGTTGAAGAGAAAATGATATCTCTACGGTTATAGGGAATAAATCACAGGGATTTAAAAGGAAGAAATTCAGAAATAATCCCTACAATAAAAGAATGAAAAGTTCTTGGAAACCAAGAATATTTTGGTCCAAACAAAAGGCCAGATCCTTTAGATCAGGTAGAAAAAGTGGACCTACAAGAACATCCCCAGCAACAAACTCATCACAAGGCAGGGGAAAAACACCATCTAGAAGAACTTTCAGAAGAACTCATACGAGAGCAAGTGAAAGTTTCAAGGATTGCAACTGCTGGACATGTGGAGCAAGAGGACATATATCTACAAACTGTCCAGAAAACGATAAAAAAGGAGTTAAACTCTTTGAAGCAACACCAGATATGGATGATGCGGTCTTCTTTCAAGATCTAGTCCAAGTATATCAATTTGAGGATATCCCCTCAGATGAAAGTATATATGAAGAAGAGATATTGTTTAGCCAAGATGAATCTGAAGATGAATCAGAATCAGAATAAAGAAGAAGTGTTTCGACACGAAACACATGAGAGTTTGGCTGGATTTTTTAGTCAAACCACGATATCTCATAATATGGTCCAAAGGATTATGAGAGAAAATCCAACATTACAAAAGTACCAAGGATTTTCGGCAGGACAAGTAGAAAGAGTCTTGGGCAACCTAGGGCTTAGACAAAGAAGACATCATTTGATTTACAAAGTATCCAGAAGGGAAATGGCAATCCCGATGGAGTTAACAAGTAATCAAATAGAGATGCAGTTAATTCCTTTTGAAGAATTAAGAGAGGAATTGCAAAAGCTGAAAAGTGAGGTAACAAGAACGATGTCCTGGATTCATATTGGAGCAATCCAAATAATGATCAAGGCAACTTTTAAAGAAGGAATAGATTCACCCATAGATATCGTAGTATGTGATAAAAGAATGGGGAATATCCAAGATGCTGTTCTGGGTACGATCTCAGGAAATCTATGTGCAGGAAAAATTGTAGGAGTTATTTATCCAAGAATAGCCTACAATTTAAGTGACAGAGACTTTAGTCGAGCCTTGACATTGCATCAAAACTTCAAGGAAAAAATATTAATGAAGGATGGTAATAGACCATATTATATTACTTATCAAATTTCATATGCTCTTTCTAATACGCACCATTCTGAATTATTTATTAGAAATGATTTTATTGAAATTTCAGAAATCTTTGGGAAAGTTGCTCAAGCAATATACCCGAAAAGAATCGAGTTTCCTTTAATTTAGGAAACAGACATTCAAATACAAGATAAACTGGTTCTATACAGAGATCTTAAAATAGAACCCCGAAGGTTATCTTTTCAAGGTGACCGAATGACAAGTCGAAGGTGGGAAAAATCTCCTATTCAGGAAATTCCACCAGAAGAAAAGGAGTTTTCAATAATAAGAAAACTTAGATCTCCAGAAGGATGGAAAGAAGTCAAAATAGTATTCGAAATTACAAGTCACATGAACCAATTTTCTTGTAACTCGATTTACTATTTAGAGAAGCAGGTAACAGGAACTTACCAAAGATTAATAAATATTGGAGAATTGGAAGATCAAATCTGTGGAATTCCATGAAAAGAAGTGGATCAGCTCATTCTTGGCCTAGAGTTTCTGGAGGACCATAAACCATGGAAACGCCTTGAAAAAGGAATAGAATTTATGGAAAAAGAAAAGACTTGGAGGATTCAATAAGAATTCTACGAGATGGAAAACCAAGAGAATTGGATAAGGGACAATCCCTTAATCAGATTAGAAAACTCTGTTTACAAACAGAGGAAGAAGCAACTGTTGAAATTAGTAAGTCATGAACATGATTTACTAGAACGCATTGAAGAAGTGGAAATGAGTAACCATACTCTACCTTCTGAGGCCTTAGGAAAACTAAAGGTGAATAGTCTTAATCGGATTACTGAGTTACAACACAGTCTGTTAAAAATGGCGGGGCCATTTAGTAATCTCTTTAAAGAATGACAACAAGTCCTTTCTCCATATACATTCCGATAGGGATGTTGTATGAACAATATAAGGCTGAATACTTTAGAGCTTATATTGACTCGGGAGCAGGAATTTTTACAGCAAAAAGAGGAGTCTTTCCTGAAGAATGTGAAGAAGAATTTCCAAAAATTGTTGGACGAGATTTCTCTCGAAGAATTTTAATTCTTTGCAAAGGAATAAAACAAGCAGAGATTCTTATGGGAGGAGCAGGTCAAACACATTGGTACAAGATAAAGACACCACCAATCTATTTCCATGATACAGGAACTGATAATCCTGTTAGGAAATAACTTCTTACAAATGTTTAAGAAGTACACACAAGACAATGAGTCAAGAAGAATTATGTTCACTACAATTTGTGATCATAAAATTATCGTTCAACGATTCAAGGTTGCTTTTTATCGACAATTACCGATAATATTTCGCAGCCAGCGTGGTGATAAAGGACAACTTTTTCACCCAAAAATGAAAGATCCAAGAAGGTTTGGAGAAACCATGTTGAAAATAACAACAGAACAAGAACTCCAAATAGAGGATATGGAGCTTCTCAAGGTAACTCTAAATCACAGAGATATAGAGTTAGAAAATAAGGTATCCCTTGAAGATGTCAAAAAGAAGCTCAAAGAAAGTTACAACGAGCATCCTTTGGCATGGTGGGATAGAAATCAACTCAAAGACAGTCTTACTCTAAAGGAAGGCAAAGAGTATGAATTCATCAGATATAAGCCTATCCCAATGAAAATAACAGATCAAAGGGATATGAGAATGATTATCAAGGAACATTTGAACCTAGGTCTAATCAAAGAAGGAGTTTCACCATATAGCAGCCTAGGTTTTCTTATCAGAAATCATGGTGAAATAAAAAAAGGGAAACCCATGTTAGTTATTAACTACCAAGGTATTAATAAAATCCTGGAGTTTGATGGGTACTTCATACCCAGTAGAGAACATCTAATTAGCTGTGTACGAAATGCTACAGTGTTCTCAAAATTTGATTGTAAGTCTGGATTTTATCAGATTCGAATGGAATAAGGCAGTAAGAAATTCACAGCCTTCTCTACACCACAAGGACATTATATCTGGAAAGTTATGCCTATGGGATTGGCTAATGTACCCCAAATATTTCAAAGAAAGATGAATAATATTTTTAAAGATTATTTCAACTTCATGTTTGTTTATATTGATGATATTATTATAGCATCAAAAAACATAGATGAACATATTAAACATTTAGAGATTTTCTCTAAAATTTGTACACAAGAAGGACTGATTTTATCTGAAAAGAAAGCAGTCATAGCAACAAGAAAAATTGAATTCCTTGGAATTGAGATTGATGAAACTGGAATAATTCTACAACCCCATATTGTGGAAAAGATAAAGAATTTTCCAGATAAACTCAAAGATGTAAAACAACTCCAAAGTTTTCTAGGATTAGTTAATTTTGCAGGGATGTTCATAAATAATCTGGGAATGTACAGAAAGGTGTTCAGTCCTTTATTGAAAAAGGATGCAAGGTTTATATGGACTGATGACCATACTAAAGGAGTGAACCAATTAAAGGAGATATGTAAAAATATCCCAAAAATGGCTATACTCATGGATGAAGATGATCTGGTGTTATTTACGGATGCCAGTGACGAATGGTGGGCAGCAGTCCTTACTAAGATCACTCCGGATGGAGAAATACCATGCAGATACTGTAGCGGTTTTTTTTTTCATAATCTGAGGCTATCAGGTGGCATATCAACGAAAAGGAATTTTATGCAGTTAAAAGGGCTTTCGAAAAATTGCCATTATTTTTACTTGCTAAAAAATTTACTTTGAAGGTTGATAACACTCAGGTAAAAGCTTTTCTAAGAAATAAGATTGAATATAAACCTGAGAAAGCTAGGTTATTAAGATGGCAAGCTTTATGTCAAAATTATATTTTTGATATTGTTATTATTAAATCTCATGAAAATATTCTTGCAGATTTCTTAACAAGAGATGGAAGGCAGTGACGTGGATTCCATCATGAAAATGCAAAGGCATCTCAGGGAACACCTTGGGTTGCTTCAAACCGAGTTCAACCGGCTTGTCATAAGTGCCGATATGGCGGGCAGGTTACAACAAGATGATCGGATCAAAGTATCCAATCGAATCACAGGATGTATACAAGTTCAAACTCAACTATGGACTGCTATTCAAGGGCCAATTATGTGTGCCATAGAAAAACTATTGGTTTCTCAGAAACAAGAAATGTTAAAACCATTGGTTTTACAAGAACAAGAAATACAGCCACCGGTTGTAAAACAATATGTTGAGGATTCTAATACTCAAGAAGCAAGTGCTAATCTATCATCAGCTTTTGATGATCTAGATAAAGCAACAATTGATGAGGATAACACATCAAGTCAACCCTCCGCCTTGGGGGTAAAAGAGGAAGAGATCAATCTTAGGTCCAACACTGACAAAGGCAAACTAAGATTGATACTAAACCAGTTGTCATTTCTCCATTTCAGGTTTATCAACAAAGATGAGAGAAATTAAGTACAAGAAGTGAAATCAATCCAATCACTTGCAGGGTTGATGTTGCAGGAATATATCCAAGGGTTTGGCTAAAAAACAATGTCAATCCTAAGGATGTAAAGCTATGGTATGAATTTGGGGTTTTAGCCTCAGTTTATACAACTTCACCAGGCTTCTAGGAAATATCACAGCTACCAAAATGGATTCAGGAAGCAGTCCAAGAAACATGGGCAAATAATGATCATTTGTCCATAGGAAATGTGCTCGAGTTATACTTCTTTACACTAGAACAAAAATGCACAAACACAACACTTAAAAGACAACGCTTTTAGTGAAAAGTGTTGTCTTTTTAAAAACGACAACGCTTTTAAGGAAAAGCGTTGTCGTTATATATTTTTTATTAATCAAAGACAACGCTTTTCTTAAAAAGCGTTGTCTATAAGCGTTTTTTTTGGGTCAAAGACAACGCTTTTAAAAGTGTTGTCTATTACCATTTTTTTCCTATATATTACAACACTTTTTTAAAAAGTGTTGTAGAAGAACTATTATTTTTATTTAAAATTTAAAATAAAACTTAAAACATAATAAAAATAAATAACACTATTTGCTTCTTAGATCCCCAAAATCCCCAAACTCCTCCTCGATTTTCTTCTCCGATCCATTTCTCATTTTTCACTCATTCAATTCTATAGCCGCATCTCTCAGAACAAAAATCCCCATCAATGGTCGCTTCTACCTTCAATACGTCGCCGATGAAATCAGGGGTTGCGCAATCGAACCTATTTCGAGTATTTCGCCCAACTTGAATCTCAAAGAAAACGATTGAACCCTAAGCCCCTTTAATTTCTCTGCATCATTCCACAAAAATCTGCCTCCCGCTTCTTTGATCTTTACCTGTGTCTCCAAACCCTCCTCCTCTGCCTCCGCCTTCCATGGCATTCGGATTTCGCATTTGTGCCCATCCCATATGTCCAGCGCCTCCTATGCTCGGGTTTCTTATTCCCCTACTTTTTCAGTGGTGAAGATGGCTAAAAGAGACGAGGAATTGAAGGAAATACGAAGCAGAAGTCTCCCGGTATGTAGCTTTGACTGCTTTGAGTATCTACTTCATTTCTCTACTTTGTGCGGTTATGTGTGTGTCTCTTTCGATCGTTCTTATTTGGATGGGAGTTTTCTGCTATTTAACGTTTCTTGCTTGCTGGTTTTTTTTTCGTGTTGTGCAGACGTAAATCAAGATCTGAATAGGAGACCTGAGCCCTAACTTGGGAGATCCTCGATTCAACAATAAAAAATATAA
This sequence comes from Henckelia pumila, assembly GCF_033568475.1. Taxonomy (NCBI): domain Eukaryota; kingdom Viridiplantae; phylum Streptophyta; class Magnoliopsida; order Lamiales; family Gesneriaceae; genus Henckelia; species Henckelia pumila. The sequence goes on from NC_133123.1 coordinate 73,534,079, forward strand.
ATACAATGGTATTCTCTTGTATCATTCTTCCATCTTCCGATCGCCTACACTTTTGGAATGCAAATTTTGGTGCAGGTTCGTTTCCATGGACTTTTTTGGTTCTTCTCTTTAACTACACACTTACAATATTCTTCTGTTTACATATTTTGATTAACACATCTGTTTTCCCTTTTCTTCTCATTTGATTTTAATTTTTGTGTCCATAGGTGCTTGCCGTCTCGCGTGATAGGATTCTGATTGGGATTGCAAAGCTCGGTGCAGGTTTATTTCCATCGATTTTTTTTTCTGATTTTCGTTTTGTGTCCACAGGTACTTATCGTTAATCTTTCGTTTCTCACTTTCTCTTCTCTCTTTTTTTTTCGTATACATGATATACAATGTATTTCTGTTTTTATGTGTTTTCCTTTGTCCATAGGTGGTTACTGTGAATCTGGTGTTTCTTTGTTTTTAGATCTGTGTTTTTGTTAGCCTAAAATTTTCTTAGATATGTGTTCTGCCTTGTTCATGAGTGGTTAACGGCTCTGTCGGCTTCTGCTTTTACGAGTGGTCACCTTCTTTTTTATTGTTTGTTTTCACATGCTCTATCATCTTCCTTCTGTCCATGATCAGTTTTTTTTCTTCTTTTTTGTGTTCACTATCCCAGGATTTCTCCATGCTGCTAGAATTATAGACCATATGAAACATTCATTCAATCCTTGTTATTGATCTCACACACATCTCATTAATTATACAATAATGGGCTTCGGTTTTGACTCTTACAAACCTTTCAGCATCTCAATGTGTTGCTTTTGTATGCATTGAAACTATATTCTGTGTTAATATTTGTTTTAGTGAGTTTTAACTTTTAATGTATAAGTTTGTTCTGGCAGTTATTTGCATGGAGTGATTGGCCTACTGATTCAACTTTATTTACATTTCCCAGGGATCAAGACTTGGATCATTATCTGATATGGATGGTTTGGCTACTACATTTTCCAAGGTGAGTTGGTATATAACCGAAATGTTGGAGAACGGTGATCAGATCAATCAGAATTGATACCCGGTGCAGCGGAAGTTTTAAAAATTTTATATGGAACAATTCCATATCATGGGTATCAAAAATTTACGATTAAATTGTGCGTGTAAAAATTAAATAACAATTATAAATTTTTACCTTGAATCTCGAAACGAGATTATGGACACCAACAGATTACTCTGCTCTTGTTGTATATCCCAGGAACTGATGGACGAACAATTCTTCAATCAGGTCCACGAACAGAAGTTTAATCCCTCTGATAGATTGCACTAGAAAATCTATCAGAAGTTTCTACGAAGAGAATTAACGAATTTGATCCGTTAAACCAGACTGCAAATTCAAAATTCACAGGCTGGAATTTTCCGAGCAGAGAGGGAGAGGGGCGGCCACTTAGAGAGAAAAACAGCTAGGGTTTTGAAAATTGTGACCTCTGTTGTATAATTTTTGTACTGCAATAACTTATTTATAATGTGGGCTGCTAACAGCTTAGGGCCCATTAGTCATAAGTTCAAGCCTGACAAGCAAAGCCCGCATGTTCAGAAATTAATATAAAATTCATCGTGACACAGATTGATAAACCAATTTCACCAATGTGCACAGAAACCATTTCTGCATCTTTTAAAGTCAAGATAAATTTTCTGAATCCGAATTCAGTGGTTTCCAAAAATGTCCATCCCTATGTCATTTTAGGAAATCTTACTCCTCTACTCTTAAATAAGAAGTCCCACTTCTTTGTTCATTAAATTTAACTCATTAAATTTAACTATCTCAACGGGGATTAAAAATCCATTACTTGTGTGACCCTCAATGGTTCAGGGATACAGCTAGCCGTGGGCTCACAACTCCTTGTGACTCGGAACAACAATTTCCGACTTGCCCATCGAATCATGGTAAGAGCTCCTAGCAACATCGCCCCATGATTCCCTAGGTATCACTGATAGTGCCTGCAAGAACCAATAGATTTTGGTTAGCGTACAGTACGGTCCCTTCATCCATATATCCCGATCAAATCAACAATCATTGGTAAATCGAGAGTCGTTCGAGATTCGATAACTATGCAATGCATCTTGAAGATCCAATAGTGACATCGCATGTGCTACTAAGAAACCATTTCTTAAAACACATCATGTACTCTGGCCAGAGATTCGTCACACTAATATCTCCTCAGATTGCATAGGATATCCACACTAGCAAGTATGTGGTGAATCCTTGACAACAAAGCATCGACTCCTATATGTGTCGTAACTGTACCCAATCCCGACACCTTATGACCCCAATAGAGTCGGTAAACGAGTCAAAGTACAGTACTAGCATATAGAGTCTCAATGATGTTTCAAGTAGTAAGGACTAATGGTGTACAACCAAAACCGCGGACTTTATCCACTCGATAAGTGATAACCACTTGGAAAGTCCGGATAGGGTAGTTCGATCATTCATCATATGAATATCCATTTGCATGCTTTGAACATCTCTATGTTCCATACCAATGAAACGTGGTACTCGGCATCGCAAATGCTAGTCTCAATCTCGAGCGATCCTTATCCTTATTAACGGACGGCTCAATCGACTAGGAACTGTTTAGAATATACAGTGACTATAAGATGTGTTTCATGATAGCCATCCCCATGTGCCACCACATCTTACATACACTATAGTATATTCAAGGTCTTCATCTAAACATCTTATAGTATGTCACAACATAAGAATATGATAAAAGATAAAGTAAACGCCTTTATAAAAGTGTAAATTATATTAAACAAAAGATTGTTTATACATAGAGTCATCAAAGCCCTTAGCCACAAGTTGGCTCAACGGGCACCCACTCTTTCACGAAATTTGTCTAGCCAAATAAGAAACTGAAATTGGGGGAGCTGCATGTGTGTATTGAAGGACACTCCGATCCAATTCACATATGTATGTGGTTACAAGAAAAAGGGGTGAATGGCGCCTGCTATACTATTGTAGATAGATTTACTTATGTACAGACACGAATGTTAAAATAAATTCATCTTTGTTTTTCTTTTTTTAAAAAAAATTCTTGTTAACTCGTCTACAAAGCATGAAGTTCAAAACCTAGATTAGCTTTGATCTTGTGTCTCACAATTTTATAACTTGCCGATTCCATATGGCAAGCTTTTAAATCCATAGCCTCTGTCGGCTTCCTATAATCTGGTTTACCTTACCGCCCTGCTTATTTTCCTTTTTTTTGCCCCATGACAATACCTCTATGTGCTCTCATTTGGGCTCTTCGAAATTTTAAATACATTGTTTGGCTGTCGTTATTATTTATTCATGCTCATTTTCTTGTTGAATCTAACCACTTCTTCCTAAAATATTATGTGTCATGTCCTTGAGATACTTCATCTTAACTTTAGTTGATGCTTCGTAAATGATAACGGTAGTAACACTTAGTCTCTGGTCTTCCATTGCTTCTCGATTCAACGTTGAACCTTAATTGGTACTCTTATTACTGAATACAGAGAGGCAGCTAACAGTGCCATTCTACTTAATATAATACGCTGTGGCGATTACTTGATTTGATATGAATGTGATGCAATTGAACTGTAATCTGCATATGATAGTATGCAAAAAAAAGGTTTTCAATCACCTTATGTCTTGCTGATATCTCACCTTCCATTTTCATGAATTAATATAGAAATGTCAAATCAGGAGCTTATCGATGTTGGCACACAGAGAATGGATGAAACTGACCAAGCCATTGAACGCTCCAAACAGGTAGATGAAAGTACATGGAGAATTCTTAAATATGGGTTGAAAGTCCTCTAAACTCTATGATTATTTAAGTTGTTCATCAAACAATCGAAGTGGGAACACAAACTGCTACTACTTTGAAGGGCCAAGTGAGTGAAGTTTTGTGCTTTCTCTATTTTATTATCCTCAAGTATTTCATTGCCCAATCATATCTATCTTGTTGAATATTTTCAGACTGAACAAATGGGCCGCATTGCCAATGAACTGGACACCATCCAGTTCTCTATCAAAAAAGGCATCCCAGCTTGTTAAGAAGATTGGTAGTGTGAGACCTCGGTTCTAAACATCTAATCAAGGAGTAAACAATAATTAAGCATACAAGATCCAAGAACTAAAAGCAAAGCTAAAACAAAAGGAAAAAAAAAATTTTAAAGGGGCTGCGCTCGGGCGGCCATAAACTGCCGCTCGAGCGCGCCCTACTCCTTGGCGCTACTGCAATACACGGAATGGGGTGCGCTCGGGCTGCAAAAAAATGCAGCTCGAGCGCCCTCCTACAGCAAAAACAGGACAGCAGAATTCATGCTAAAACTCAACTCCAAAACCATCAACTAATAATCATGCATTACAATCATGAATTCTCCAATTAATACATGAAGTTCTAGAGTTGATCAAATGTCCAAAAGGCTAGAACATGCAACGATCATGTCTCGACAAGGCTGTTACAATACGAATACAAACATAAGAAGTTCGAATTCTAACATGCTACTATCTAAACTAGATGAACATGCTGACACGACTTCTAAACCGAGTCTCACTACTAGCTCTCCCTCTTGAAGCTAACCATGCCTCTTTTGACTTGGTCCTGCCCCACCTGTTGCCAAGTACACATACAAAACAAAGCAACAGCCGGAAAACCGGTGAGAATGATAATCCCAGTAAAAGCAACATATCAAATAATGGATATAAAACATGCCATCAAAACAACATATTCAAGTCAAAGCTAAAGATATGCATGTCTTTAAAACCAGGATATCGACTCTGATAACAAGGGAGTGCTGCTCTGCTTTTGGGATCCCGAGGATGAGATCACGTAACGACTCACCGACTCTCCCAATCGAGGTGGTGCCACGTATCCCACTCCTCTAGACTTTGAGCAACCATAATGAGTATGCTAGCACTAGGCGAAATACTACAACCTAGGCCACTCAATCATAGTTTCCAAACGTCTAAACAAAAAGGGCGGTTCTGCCCGCTGAAAACAAGATTGACTCAAGATGAATGCATAACATAAATATAACACATAAGTCATTTAACAAAAGCCAATACAATCAAACAAGACACAAGTTCCTCATGCTAGAACAAGTGTAAATGCAAGTATATGATTTCAAAAGGGAAAACTCGAGAACCACAGTCCCGAGTATGCTATCCCGCTACGATGACTGCTTTTACCTTTCAATGCAGTAGCTTCCAATTCTGGATACGCTACAAAAGAGACTGTATCAACAACTATACAATCTAACAACAACAAGGCAACGGTTCAAGGACATGCTCTATACCGTTCTTTGTTCAAATCTCGGAAGCAAACAAACAGCTGCTAACTCTGGGCTTGATACCTCCAAACGAATCTGTATGGAGACAAATGAATGATCAATAACCAAGATCAACTTATAAGCCAAGTTCCAACTACTCAAAACGGTTCAAAATCCCCAAAACTCAAACCGACGGCATAACGGCTATAAACTGAACAAACCGGCAACGCAGACAGCAGTTCAATACCGATATCAACTCAACTCAATGCTAATACAACAACAACAAGACAAACCCAACAAATCTCAAAACTCACATTTTCGAAAATAACTTCCAAAAATCATAACAATTCCAAACGTCGCTCTATTTCAAAACCGACAGATAATAACCGATCAGAACTCTGTCAAGAACAACATACTCGAATCTAGAACGATTCTAACAACATCCAAAAACTAGAATGTATCGGATCGAAGAAGAACTTACTATATAACAGAGCTCTCACTGCTGTGATCACTAATCTGCCTTCAGAATTAATTTCCAACGGCTGGATCGAGCTCGGACTGAAATCCCAAAGCTCAAAAGCTCAAGAAGGCGTCTACAATGGAGGCTCTCGGTTGGAGGAGGAAGGAGGATGCTTTGAATAGTCAACACAAGTGTAGATAATATATAAAACTCAATAATTGCGTTTTAGTCCCTGAAATTTCCAAAATTTGCAAAAAGGACCCTGATCAAAATCAAACCGGCTCAAGAACTCTGTAATCTCTGATTAACTCAAAAAAATTCATTTAAGATAAAAACGGGGCGTTAAAATTCTCCCCCACTAAGAAGAGATTTCGTCCTCGAAATCAACAAGAACCACAACTCATAAGATAGAATAAAGAACTAAAGACAGTAAGAAGAACTCACGTCATCCGAATAACTCTGGAAAACACTGTCTCATGTCAGACTCTGCCTCCCAAGTCGCTTCCTCGACTCCGTGACGGCTCCACTGCACTTTCACCAACGGAATCAACTTGGTTCTGAGTTGCTTTACTTTCCGATCAAGGATCTGAATCGGTCGTTCAAAATAGCTCAGAGTCTCGTCTAACTCGGCTTCGTCAGGCTGAAGGATATGAGAAATATCTGGTTGATACTTTCGCAGCATAGAGACGTGAAAAACGTCGTGAATACCAGATAAAGACGGAGGAAGTGCAAGTCTGTAGGCAAGATCGCCTATCTTCTCGAGAATCTCGTACGGCCCGATGAATCTCGGAGATAACTTCCCTCTCTTACCGAATCTGACAGTGCCTCTGAACGGAGAAATCTTAAGGAATACACGGTCTCCCTGCTCAAAACTCAGAGGTCTACGTCTGACGTTCGCATACTTCGCCTGTCTATCTTGAGCTGACTTCATTCTGGTCTGAATGATCTTAACCTGCTCTGCCATATCTCTAAGCATATCCGGTCCCAAATCTGGTGACTCGGACAAATCATCCCAAAACAACGGAGATCGGCATTTTTTACCGTACAATGACTCAAAAGGCGCCATACCGATACTCGCTTGGAAGCTGTTGTTGTAAGAAAACTCGACAAGAGGCAAAGAATCCTGCCAACTAGTGCCAAAGTCTAGCACTACCGCTCGCAGCATATCCTCTAATGTCTGGATAGTCCGCTCTGACTATCCATCGGTCTGAGGATGATAAGCTGTACTCAGATGCAATCGAGTACCAAGTGCCCCCTGAAGACTGTGCCAAAAGTGAGAAGTGAATCTAGGATCTCTGTCTGAAACGATTGACTTCGGCACACCATGCAATCTCACAACATTGCTAACATACAACTCATCCATCTGATCATGACGATACGTCATCCTGTATGGAATAAAACACGCAGACTTCGTCAATCGGTCGATCACTACCCAAATGGCATCGCATCCTCGAACAGATCGTGGTAGCTTCGTGATGAAATCCATAGAAATGTGATCTCATTTCCATTCAGGAACAGATAAACTGTGCAATAGACCTCCTGGTCGCTTCCGTTCTGCTTTCACTTGCTGACAATTCAAACACCGAGATACAAACCTCGCGATGTCGCTCTTCATTATCTTCCACCAGAACTGACTCTTCAGATCGTTGTACATCTTACGACCTCCAGGATGAATGCTGAACCGACTGCAATGAGCCTCTCGGAGAATACGCTGTCTCAACTCCGGAACATCAGGCACAACAAGACGGTTATTCACAAACAAGACTTCATCTCTAACCTGGAATTAAGACTGATGCCCAGATCTGACTTTCTCTACTGAAACCTGAATGCTCGGCTCAGACTTCTGTGCTTCTCTGATTGCAACAAACAACTCCGGTTCGGCTTGAATAGCAAGCACTCTGATAGTCTCCCTATCTGTCTCAAACTCTAAACCAGAAGTGCAACAATCATCGATCAACTGAGAAACACCAATAGTAGAAAGAGATAAAGAACAAAGCTTTCGGCTCAAGGCATCTGCAACTGCATTCGACTTCCCCGGATAATACTTGATCTCACAGTCGAAATCCTTCAACAGATCTAACCATCTTCTCTGTCTCATATTCAGCTCTGCCTGGGAAAACAAATATTTAAGGCTTTTATGATCAGAAAAGATCTCGAAAGACTCACCATAAAGATAGTGACGCCAGATTTTCAGTGCAAAGACAATCGCAGCTAGTTCCAGATCATGAACCGGATAACGAGTCTCGTGCGGTTTCAGCTGCCTCGATGCATACGCCACCACATGCTTATTTTGCATAAGAACACAACCCAAGCCTCGGTTAGAAGCATCACAATAGACTGTGAAACCTCCAGTACCCTTCGGAATAGAAAGAATTGGAGCACTGGTCAGTCTCCTCTTCAGATCAACGAAGCTAGCCTCACAATCTGGAGTCCAAACAAAAGGCGCATTCTTCTGAGTCAGCTGGGTAATTGGCTTGGCAATAGAAGAGAAACCTTCGATGAAACGACGGTAATAACTAGCTAAACCCATGAAGCTTTGGATCTCAGGTACTGATGTCGGTCTAGGCCAATTCATAACCGCTTCGATCTTGCTGGGATCGACAGAAATCCCATCTTCAGAAATGATATGACCGAGAAAAACAACTCGATCTAACCAGAATTCACACTTGGACAACTTGGCAAACAACTGCTCAACTCGCAAAATCTGCAAGACGATTCTCAAGTGCTCTGCATGGTCAGTACGGTTCTTCGAGTAGATAAGAATATCATCGATGAAAATAATGACGAACTCATCTAAATAACGCTGAAAGATACGGTTCATCAAACCCATAAAAACCGCTGGGGCGTTGGTCAAACCGAACGGCATGACTATAAACTCAAAGTGACCATACCTCGTCCTGAATGCGGTCTTAGGAACGTCTTCCTCTCGCACTCTCAGCTGATGGTAGCCTGACCTCAGATCAATCTTAGAATAGACAGAAGAACCCTGCAATTGATCAAAAAGGTCATCTATTCTGGGTAAAGGATACCTGTTCTTGGCTGTAGCCTGATTCAATTGGCGGTAGTCGATACAGAGTCGCATAGAACCATCCTTCTTCCGAACGAATAGAACAGGAGCACCCCAAGGCGATACACTAGGTCTGATGTATCCCTTGGCAATCAAATCCTCAAGATGCTCCTTCAACTCTCTCAATTCAACAAGTGTCATACGATAAGGAGCTTTCGAAATAGGTTGAGTACCTGGCACTAAGTCAATGTTGAATTCGATTTCTCGAATAGGCGGCAATCCAGGAACATCTTCCGGAAACACATCCGCAAATTCTCTAACCACTGGTATATCGACCAAAGATGGGCTAGATTTCAGTACATCAACGGCATACACCAAAAATCCTTCTGCACCTTTCTGTAGCAAACGAGTCATAGATAACACTGAAATCAAAGAAATTCTAGATCGAGAACCTTTACCAAAGAATTTCCACTCGTCGGCCATTTCAGGTCTGAACCGGACAACCTTCAGAAAATAATCGACTGTTGCCCTGTACTTGGTCAAAGCATCTATACCGACAATACAATCAAAATCTGACAACCCAAGCACAATACAGTCGAATTCTAACAAATTCCCCTCAAAACAAAGTTCACAGTTCCTGACTAGTCTGACAGAAATAATTCCTCCACCCAAAGGTGAAGTAACAGCTACTACTGTAGGCAACAATTCAGTTGGCAAAGCATGCAATAATACGAATTTCTCAGAGATAAAAGAATGGGAAGCACCCGTATCTATCAAGACATGAGCAGAATAACCGAAAATCGAACAGTTACCTACTATGACATCGTCAGGTGCTGCCTTAGCCTGATCCTCTGTCAATGCAAAGACTCGTGCTTGCTGTCTCGGAGGCTGATTCGCACTAGAATTACCTCCCTGTCTGTTCTGCTGCTGAGGCTCGAAAGAGTGCACTGCAGACGACTGCCTCTCCGGCTGAACTGCAGGTCTAGACGAACTCCCACTCTGAGCTCTGTCTCTGTTACGCTGTGGGCACACTTTAGAAAAGTGTCCCGGTTGCTGACAGGTGTTACAATTGCCGAAGACTCCCACACACTGATCCGGTGAGTGTCTTCCTCCACACTTGCTGCAGTACAAGGATGATGACCCAGAACTCGGTCCTGAACCGAATTGCTTCGAACCACTAGAACTGGACGAACTGTTTCCTTGCCTCTTGAACTGTTTACCTCTTGCTTTGTACTGATCTTTTCTGTTTCCCCCACTGCTACCACCTTCGTACCTCTGCTGCTGGTTCTGATGTTGAGGTGGCTGATTCTGGTACTGAGATGGTTGGTTCTGATACTGCCTCTGCTGCTGAGGTGCCCCCTGATTACCTCTTTTCCTCCACAAGCCTGCTTCTGCTCCCTTTGCGTAATTCATGGCATCCGCAAAGTTGCTAGGCCTGTTGGTGTTAACCAACGTGAAGACATCGGGGTTCAACCCGTTAATAGACTGATCTGCCTTTGCTTCTTCATCTCCGGCAATTAGCGGTGCAAAACGCAACAGACTATCGAACTTAGCCACGTACTCTTCAATGTTCAGATTACCTTGCTTCAGATTTGCAAACTCTGCTCCCTTATCCTTACGATACGAGATAGGGAAAAACCGCTTATAAAACTCAGATTTGAAAAAAGTCCAAGTAACCTCTGTACCTCTACTCTCAAATGCTTTCTTTGTCATGATCCACCAGCTCTTAGCACCACCACGCAGCTGATGAATTACTAACCTGATTCGGCGGTCATCTGTGTAGTCAATGGAATCAAACAACTGATCCATATCATCCAACCAACTTTCACAGTCAACTGGATTTTTTGAACCCATCAACAACGGCGGATTGAACGAATGAAACCTCTTCAGCAAGGTTTCCATAGGAGTCGCCGAAGCATCCAACTGATCAACTTCAGTGCTAGCTTGCTCAGTCGCAGGGATAACTGGCGGAGTGTTTCTGTTTATCACTCGACGAGGACCCATCTGATAATCAAAGGTTAGGACACGAGATATTCCAATCGCTAAAATCAGTGCCCTTACAACCGCTTGGAATACCGGATACCAGTCGATAACAGAAACAGTTATATTTCAAGTAGATCATGCTTTATAAATTAAATCACAAAACCATGTAATTCAATAACTCTCAATAATAAAGCATGCTCGCATGGAATTAAGTACACAGTTAAAATAATTCAAACACATGCGAGGAGCCAATACACGCAGACTCGATCTACCCGCTCACTCTAGTTCAACCAAGAATCTTAACGCTCTGATACCACTTAATGTGAGACCTCGGTTCTAAACATCTAATCAAGGAGTAAACAATAATTAAGCATACAAGATCCAAGAACTAAAAGCAAAGCTAAAACAAAAGAAAAAAAAAATTTTAAAGGGGCTGCGCTCGGGCGGCCATAAACTGCCGCTCGAGCGCGCCCTACTCCTTGGCGCTACTGCAATACACGGAATGGGGTGCGCTCGGGCTGCTAAAAAATGCAGCTCGAGCGCCCTCCTACAGCAGAAACAGGACAGCAGAATTCATGCTAAAACTCAACTCCAAAACCATCAACTAATAATCATGCATTACAATCATGAATTCTCCAATTAATACATGAAGTTCTAGAGTTGATCAAATGTCCAAAAGGCTAGAACATGCAACGATCATGTCTCGACAAGGCTATTACAATACGAATACAAACATAAGAAGTTCGAATTCTAACATGCTACTATCTAAACTAGATGAACATGCTGACACGATTTCTAAACCGAGTCTCACTACTAGCTCTCCCTCTTGAAGCTAACCATGCCTCTTCTGACTTGGTCCTGCCCCACCTGTTGCCAAGTACACATACAAAACAAAGCAACAGCCGGAAAACCGGTGAGAATGATAATCCCAGTAAAAGCAACATATCAAATAATGGATATACAACATGCCATCAAAACAACATATTCAAGTCGAAGCTAAAGATATGCATGTCTTTAAAACCAGGATATCGACTCTGATAACAAGGGAGTGCTGCTCTGCTTTTGGGATCCCGAGGATGAGAACACGTAACGACTCACCGACTCTCCCAATCGAGGTGGTGCCACGTATCCCACTCCTCTAGACTTTGAGCAACCATAATGAGTATGCTAGCACTAGGCGAAATACTACAACCTAGGCCACTCAATCATAGTTCCCAAACGTCTAAACAAAAAGGGCGATTCTGCCCGCTGAAAATAAGATTGGCTCAAGATGAATGCATAACATAAATATAACACATAAGTCATTTAACAAAAGCCAATACAATCAAACAAGACACAAGTTCCTCATGCTAGAACAAGTGTAAATGCAAGTATATGATTTCAAAAGGGAAAACTCGAGAACCACAGTCCCGAGTATGCTATCCCGCTACGATGACTGCTTTACCTTTCAATGCAGTAGCTTCCAATTCTGGATACGCTACAAAAGAGACTGTATCAACAACTATACAATCTAACAACAACAAGGCAACGGTTCAAGGAAATGCTCTATACCGTTCTTTGTTCAAATCTCGGAAGCAAACAAACAGCTGCTAACTCTGGGCTTGATACCTCCAAACGAATCTGTATGGAGACAAATGAATGATCAATAACCAAGATCAACTTATAAGCCAAGTTCCAACTACTCAAAACGGTTCAAAATCCCCAAAACTCAAACCGAAGACATAACGGCTATAAACTGAACAAACCGACAATGCAGACAGCAGTTCAATACCGATATCAACTCAACTCAATGCTAATACAACAACAACAAGACAAACCCAACAAATCTCAAAACTCACATTTTCGAAAATAGCTTCCAAAAATCATAACAATTCCGAACTTCGCTTTATTTCAAAATCGACAGATAATAACCGATCAGAACTCTGTCAAGAACAACATACTCGAATCTAGAACGATTCTAACAACATCCAAAAACTAGAATGTATCGGATCGAAGAAGAACTTACGATATAACAGAGCTCTCACTGCTGTGATCACTAATCTGCCTTCAGAATTAATTTTCAACGGCTGGATCGTGCTCGGACTGAAATCCCAAAGCTCAAAAGCTCAAGAAGGTGTCTACAATGGAGGCTCTCGGTTGGAGGAGGAAGGAGGATGCTTTGAATAGTCAACACAAGTGTAGATAATATATAAAACTCAATAATTGCGTTTTAGTCCCTGAAATTTCCAAAATTTGCAAAAAGGACCCTGATCAAAATCAAACCGGCTCAAGAACTCTGTAATCTCTGATTAACTCAAACAAATTCATTTAAGATAAAAACGGGGCGTTACAGGTAGGCAGGTACAATAGCTGGAATCATCAACCCTTTTTTTTCCTTTGATCATGTCACTTTTATACGACGTTATATGGTAACACTTTGGAAAATTTTATACAAAATGAAGCTGCCTGTCGGCCTGTGTCCACATGAGAGTCTATGGGTTTTGTTCAAATCTAAGAAAATTGAAATTACTTTGAGATGTTGATTGGAATTTTTTAAAAGATGGTGGTCTAGTTTTAGTTTTTCTCACGTGCGTACTTCATTAGATTTCTCATTTTTATTCACTTTATTTATATCAAGTTCACTTGCTTTCTAGGTGGCAACTGATAAATGCATCATGCTATTTCTTTTTATGATTGTATGTGGGGTTATTGCCATAATCGTCGTGAAGGTATTTTAATCTTTTCATTTTAAATTTGACATGAACATGATATTCATTTTTTCACCATCAGTACAAGTAGGTCTCCATTTATGCTACCCGTGTCACGTGGCCGTTTTAAATTATGTTTTTGCTTCTCTGCACGCTAACAATTCTTAAATCAGAATGCATCTGTGTAAGCCCTTTTCACCTGAGCTTAAATTGATATATAAATTGCTATACTCCAATGTTGGGGTAAAATGTCTGAAGAATTGCTTCATATCGTGTTTTGAGCAGCACTTTCAACTGGTCTTTCTCTTTGTCGCAAAAAGGTGATCAGGACACTTATATTTACAGTGGATGGTAGTCTGTTTGGTGGACTGGTACATACAGTATGATTCTCTCAAAGGCTGCCTTCTTACATAAGAAATATATCAACATGTACACTTACGAGATGCCATCTTCCATTCGAGAATATGTGACCAAGAACAGGTACTTATCAAACCATATATTTATTTTAAAACATTTTTCAGCTTCTTGTTTTGCAAATCTGACAGCTTTTAATCAATGATTATGAATTTATTAGAAATTTTGAAGATATTGCAATGTCTTTCCTCGTTGCAAATGCTACTCGTGCTCTGCCCATCTGGGTGAAAGGTAATCTCTCTCTTTTTGCTCAATCTTCTTTCTTCATGCAAGCTTTCACTCATACCTTTTTAAAATGGTGTGCTGGTTTAGATTTGTTATTTGTGTTGGAAAACGGTGTTCAGATCAATTAAGAATTGATACCCGGTGCAGCGGAAGTTTAAAATTTTATTTTATTATATGGAACGATTCCATATATGGGTATCAAAACTTTTACGATTAAATTTGTTCAAGTAAAAATAAAACACAGTAAAATTTTTACCTCGTCAAGCAAAGGCTTGATCGTGGACTCCAACATAATTTAATCTGCTCTTTTTGTAAATCCCGGGAACCGATGACAGTCACGATCTATCTTCGAAATTAGGTCCATGAACGAAAAACAGAAACCCTCTGATTGACTGCACTGGAAATCAATCAGAAGTTTTACGTAGAGAATAAACAGATATGATCTGTTAATTCGATTTGTAATTTTTCACAAAAATCACAAGTCGAATTTTCTCCAAAAAGGGATAGAGGATTTCGAAAATCCCCTTGAAAATTCTAGAGTGTATTTTCGAAAATTGCAATATACAATGTGTCTAATTTTCGAACCCAACACCTTTATTTATAGATAATTTCTAGTTATAATTGTATCAAGACTCTAACTCCTTAAAGCCCACAATCCATAACTTAAGCCCAACAAGCCAAGCCTGTTGTTATAGAAATTAATATAAAATTCATCGTGACTCCGATTGATAAACTGATTTCACCAATGTGCACAGAAACCATTTCTGCATCTTTTAGAGTCAAGATAATTTTTTTGAATCTGAATTCAGTGATTTCCAAAAATGCCCATCCCTATGTCATTTTAGGAAATCCCACTCTCTTTAGTTAAGAAGTCCAACTTCTCTTTCATTAAATTTAACTCTTTAAACTTAACTATCTCTACGGGGTTTTAGTAATCCATTACTTGTGTAACCCTCAATGGTTCAGGAATACAGCTAGTCGTGGGCTCACAACTCCTTGTGACTCGGAACAACAATTTCCGACTTACCCATCGAATCATGGTAAGAGCGCCTAGCAACATCGCCCCATGATTCCCTAGGTATTACTGATAGTGCCTGCAAGAACCAGTAGATTTTGGTTAGCGTACAGTACGGTCCCTTCATCCATATATCCCGATCGAATCAACAACCATTGATATATCGAGAGTCGTTCGAGATTCGATAACTATGCATTACATCTTGGAGATTAAATAGTGACATCGCATGTGTTACTAGGAAAACCCATTAACCTAAAACACATCATGTACTCTGACCAGAGATTCGTCACACTAATATCTCCTCAGATCGCATAGGATATCCACACTCGCAAGTATGTGGTGAATCCTTGACAACAAAGCATCGACTCCTATATGTGTCGTAACTATACCCAATCCCGACACCTGATGACCCCAATAGAGTCGGTAAACGAGTCAAAGTACAGTACTAGAATATAGAGTCTCAATGATGTTTCAAGTAATAAGGACTAATGGTGTACAACCAAAACCGCGGACTTTATCCACTCGATAAGTGATAACCACTTGGAAAGTCCGAATAGGGTAGTTCGATCATTCATCATATGAATATCCATTTGCATTCTTTGAAAATCTCTATGTTCCATACCAATGAAACGTGGTACTCGGCATCGCAAATGCTAGTCTCAATCTCGAGCGATCCTTATCCTTATTTGCGGACGGCTTAATTGACTAGGAACAATTTAGAATATACAGTGACTATAAGATGTGTTTCATGATAGCCATCCCCATGTGCTACCACATCTTACATACACTATAGTATATTCAAGGTCTTTATCAAAACAACAATAGTATATCATAATATAACAATATGAAGAAAGATAAAGTCAATGCCATTATAAAAGTGTAAATTATATTAAACAAAAGATTGTTTTACATAGAGTCATAAAAGCCCTTAGCCACAAGTTGGCTAACCGGGCACCCACTGTTTCAATCTCCCACTTGCCCTAAAGCCAACTAGTCATACTACGTAATCTCATTGCTTCGCGATGTTTGTCAAAAAATGGTCCTGGCAAGGGCTTAGTAAGCGGATCAACGATATTGTCTGTAGAGGCCACTATCTCGACACTGACGTCTCCTCTTTCCACGATCTCCCGGATGATGTGGTATTTCCCCAGTACGTGTTTGGACTTCTGATGAGACCTTGGTTCCTTTGCCTGAGCAACGGCACCCATGTTGTTACAGTACACCGGGACTGGACCAACAGCTTTAGGAATTACACCCAACTCTTGGATGAATTTCCTTATCCAAACTGCCTCTTTAGCAGCAGCTGATGCTGCAATGTATTCTGCCTCAGTGGTGGAATCCGCTGTGGTGTCCTGCTTGGAACTCTTCCAAGAGACAGCACCGCCATTGAGCACGAATACAAATCCAGAGATTGATTTTGAGTCATCCACATCACATTGGAAGCTAGAGTCGGTATAGCCTTCCAACTTCAATTCTCTCTCTCCATAAACCATGAATAAATTCTTAGTCCTTTGCAAGTACTTAAGAATATCCTTCACGGCTTTCCAATGCATTTGACCGGGATTGGCTTGGTATCTGCTCGTGACGCTCAGAGCATAGGCCACATCCGGTCTAGTAGATATCATCTCATACATGATACTACCTATGGCTGACGCATATGGCACGTGTGTCATCTTCTCTATCTCTTCGTCAGTATTGGGACACATAGACTTGGATAGAGAAACTCCATGACACATAGGTAGATGTCCTCTCTTGGACTCATCCATAGAAAACCTTTTCAATATGGTGTCGATGTAGGTTGATTGAGTGAGTCTTATCATTCTTTTAGATCTATCTCTATAGATCTGAATTCCTAGAATATATGCCTCACCTAAATCCTTCATCGAGAATCTACCTGATAACCATATCTTTGTTGACTGCAACATCCCTACATCATTCCCCATGAGTAGGATGTCATCAACATAAAGTACTAAGAATGTTACCGCATTCTAAACTACTTTCTTGTACACGCATGGTTCCTTCGGGTTCTTGATAAAACCAAAATCCTTTATCGTTTCATCAAATTTCTGGTTCCAACTTCTTGATGCTTGTTTGAGACCATAGATTGATCTCTGAAGCTTGCATACCTTATGCTCGCTTCCCATGGATGTGTATCCCTCAGGCTGCATCATATAGATCTCTTCCTTAATGTTTTCATTAAGAAATGCAGTCTTTACATCCATTTGCCATATCTCATAGTCATACCATGCTGCTATGGCAATAAGGATTCTTATGGACTTGAACATTGCGACTGGTGAAAAGGTTTCATCATAGTCAACTCCTAGTCTTTGAGTATAACCTTTTGCCACCAATCGTGCCTTGTAGGTCAATACCTTTCCATCAGGCCCAAGCTTTCTCTTGTAGATCCATTTGCACCCAATTGGAACAATTCCATCGGGAGGATCTACTAAAGACCAAACTTGGTTAGAATGCATCGAGTCTATTTCCGATTGCATAGCTTCAAGCCATAAATTCGAATCCGCATCAGAAATTGCTTCCTTGAAGTTTCTTGGATCACATCCAATGTCGGGTTCACTTTGATCCCCTTCAAGAAGAAGACCATATCTAATAGGAAGCCTAGAAGTCTTCTCGGATCTCCTAGTAATAGGCGTGTCTTGTGATGATTCTTGAGGTGTAGGATCGCTATTTTGTATCTCGGGTTCTTCTCGAATTTCTTCGAGTTCCATCATCTTGCCTTTCTTATCCAATAAGAAATCCTTCCCCAAGAAGGTGGCATTCCTTGAAACAAACACTTTTGTTTCAGCAGGATGATAGAAATAATATCCGATTGAATTCTTTGGAAACCCTACAAAATAACATAAGGTGGATCGACTATCCAACTTATCTCCCACTGTCTACTTCACATAAGCAGGGCATCCCCAAATCCTCAAGTACGAATACTTAGGAGCTTTGCCATTCCATAACTCGTATGGTGTTTTATTTACTGCTTTAGTGTGGACGTTGTTTAACAACACTACCGCCGTTTCAAGCGCGTAGCCCCAAAACGAAGGTGGGAGCTCAGTGAAGCTCATCATGGATCGAACCATGTCCAACAAAGTTCGATTGCGATGCTCCAAAACACCATTAAGCTGAGGTGTCATAGGAGGAGTCCATTGAGAGAGAATCCCATTCTCTTTTAGATAGTCCAAAAACTCGGTACTTAAGTATTCTCCACCTCGATCCGATCGAAGTGCCTTAATACTTTTACCTAGTTTATTTTCTACTTCAGCCTTGAATTCTTTGAACCTTTCAAATGCTTCAGACTTATATTTCATTAAATATAAATACCCATACCTAGAATGATCATCAGTAAAGGTAATGAAGTAGGTGTTGCCACATTTAGTACCAATCCTAAATGGACCGCAAATATCTGTATGGATCAAATCCAACAGATTTTGACTACGCTCAGGTTTCCCTTTGAAAGGAGATTTAGTCATTTTTCCCTTTAGGCAGGACTCACAAGTAGGTAGAGAGTTAATATCAGACATATCAAACATGCCCTCTCCCACTAGCTTGTTCATCCTCCTTGAGGAAATATGACCTAGCCTAGCATGCCAAAGGTTTGCCGGGTTTTGACTATCGTCCTTCCTTTTAATTGTTGTTACCGGTTTATCAACATAATTAATTGGAACGTCTTTTAATTTTAAGCTATATAGATCATTTTCAAGTTGTCCATTTCCAATCAAACATTCATTCTTGTAAATATTGCAAATCTCATTCACAAAATTGCAAGAAAAACCATCTCTATCAAGCATAGAAATAGATATAATGTTTTTGACCAAATCCGGAACATATAAAACATTTCTCAAAAATAACTTAAATTGTTTTGCAAAACTAAATAAATGTCTCCTATAGCTTTGGCTTCGACTCTAGAACCATTCCCGAGCCTTAGCTGGGTCTCACCCATCCTTAGCTTACGACTTCTTGTCATCATCTGCAAATCATTGCAAATGTGAGATCCACATCCGGTATCCAATACCCAAGAAGAAGTATTAAGAGAAACATTTATTTCAATGTAAAACATACCCTTTGCAGTTCGCAACTGTTCGAGGTATTCCTTGCAGTTACGTTTCCAATGACCGGGTTTCTTGCAGTAATGGCAAACGTTTTCATCTTTTATCCCAATTGAAGCCTTGGCCTTTTCCTTCTTATTTGGTACAATCTTCTTGGGCGGGGCAGAACGTTTCTTACCCTTTCCACTTGGTCCTTTCTTAGAGTTAGAAGAGGAGCCAACTAAGAGTACCGGTTTATCCTTCTTTAGTGTGGCTTCATATGTGACAAGCATATTGACCATCTCTTCAAGAGTGGCCTCTATCTTATTCATATTGAAGTTCATCACAAAACCGTCAAATGATGAAGGAAGTGATAGAAGCAACAAGTCCGCGCTAAGTTCATGCTCCAAAGTCAAGTCGAGTGTTACCAACTTTTCAATTAGTCCAATCATGCGCACCCCATGCTCACGGACCGAAGTCCCATCTCGCATGCGGCTCGTCATGAGCTCTCTGACGGTGGCATACCTCTCCGACCTTGACTGAGCTCCAAAGAGTTCCTTGAGGTTCTTGTGAATGTCAGCAGCATTCATGGTATCCTCGAATATCCTTTGAAACTCATGAGACATCGAAGCCTGCATGTAGCATTTGGCCTTGATATCATGGTCCCATCATAAATCAAGTTTGGCCAACTCTTCCGAACTTTTATTAGCCGGGGCTTCCTTCGGAGGCGGATTCTCTAACACGTAGAAAGCTTTTTCCGAAGTAAGAATAATTTTCAACTTACGGAACCATTCCGTATAGTTTGCGCCAGTCAATTTGTTTTGTTCGAGAATTGAAAACAGTGGATTGCGAGAAGTCATTGTAATAGTATATTGAAAAGGAAACAGACAATAATCAATGATTGTTTAATTAATTTACTAAGACATAAAATATGGCGAATTTTAATTTTATGAATTACACTCCCACTATTTTAACAATTTTACTACCCTCTAGTGAAAACGGGAAACTATTTTCCTTAGTGAGAACATGGAGTCCAATTGACAAATCATGATCCCGAATAATATCAGTCAACCATAATTTTCAAAAGGTAGAGCCCAATTACTTCCAAAGTAACCCCCATGTTTTTACCTCATGTCCAATAAGGGCCCAATAATATGACGCCGTTTATTGTGACATGTCAAGATAACCCATCAATATTAAGTTGTGATGGACGGTCGCCATGTGGATCCCCAATAATATGAGCCAATCCCATGGGAGTTCCACCCAACTTACAACATGTGTCGATCCAATGTACAACTTTCCGACGAACGGGCCCCCCCAATAATATGAGCCGGACCGTATCCGCGGGTAGCATCTCATACATTGATCGTTGATGGAAGGTAGGAATATTTAAACAATATTTAAATTCCTTTTTTATTAATCTTGATATCAATTTTAAATCATATTTAAAATGAGGGATTTTTAATTTTGAAAATTTGTCTCATCATGCAATGTATGTATGCTTGCGGGATTCATACAATTTAGTCTAAACATGCATACATCAATAATATCATATATTATTTAAGGATGATCGATCCCATTAACTAATCGACCCGTGGTTGCCAATCACGAGTCTAAGTCCAATCCTAGGTGATATGCAAGTATGCAATGCAATCCTATTATATTGTGCTTCCAATTTACATTTCTTCGGTTTTCATTGTCTGCTGGGCCCACCATTTCTTCAAATCTTTGTCTTCCACTAAGTCTAATAAATTTACAATAAATTTCGATGACAAATATGGGATACATTTTTAGGGGTGGGAACGGGTCATAAACCAGGCCCATTTTTATTACATATGACAATCATATTGGGCTATAAACCAAGCCTATTAATAAACACCAACAATAATAAGACAAATGTAAATCACCTAACATACACCTAAAACATTGGTCATGACAATCGATCATTCTTTATCCATTAATTAATTCAATAATTAAATAATTGGATAAACATGCAAAGGAATCATAATTTAAAAGATAAAATCATATTTTATCTTATCCATCCATAAGATCATATCTTATCATCAATTGTACCAAAATAATTAATTTTATAAAATTCAATTTAACGGATAAAATTTATAAATTTTCCAAAAATTCAAATTTATCCAAAAATCAATTTTTAAAATTTTCGGACTCGAACAATTCGATCCGATGCCTCGTGAACCAATAAAAAACAATTTTCGATCGGATCAAAAACTAGAATTTCAAAAAATTAAAATTTTAATTAAAAATTAAAAATAATTTTTCCGGGCTGCCCGAGACAATCCCGGGCAGCCCGCGCCCCAAAAGGGGGCCCGGGCTAGGCAGCCCATCGCTGCCCCTTGGGCAGCGACGATCGCTGCCCGATTTGCCCATTAAAATTCAATTTTAAATTTTCGTTTTGTTTCAAAAACCGAGGCTTAAAAATTTTGTACAATCGATTAATTTAATTGTTTGATCTGAGCAACCTGGCTCTAATACCACTGTTGGAAAACGGTATTCAGATCAATTAAAAATTGATACCCGGTGCAGCGGAAGTTTAAAATTTTATTTTATTATATGGAACGATTCCATATATGGGAATCAAAACTTTTACGATTAAATTTGTTCAAATAAAAATAAAACACAGTTAAATTTTTACCTCGTCAAGCAAAGGCTTGATCGTGGACTCCAACAGAATTTAATCTGCTCTTCTTGTAAATCCCGGGAACCGATGAATGTCACGATCTATCTCCGAAATTAGGTCCACGAACGAAAAACAGAAACTCTTTGATTGACTGCACTGGAAATCAATCAGAAGTTTTACGTAGAGAATAAACAGATATGATCTGTTAATTCGATTTGTAATTTTTCACAAAAATCACAAGTCGAATTTTCTCCAAAAAGGGATAGAGGATTTCGAAAATCCCCTTGAAAATTCTAGAGTGTATTTTCGAAAATTGCAATATACAATGTGTCTAATTTTCGAACCCAACACCTTTATTTATAGATAATTTCTAGTTATAATTGTATCAGGACTCTAACTCCTTAAAACCCACAATCCATAACTTAAGCCCAACAAGCCAAGCCTGTTGTTATAGAAATTAATATAAAATTCATCGTGACTCCGATTGATAAACTGATTTCACCAATGTGCACAAAAACCATTTTTGCATCTTTTAGAGTCAAGATAATTTTTTTGAATCCGAATTCAGTGATTTCCAAAAATGCCCATCCCTATGTCATTTTAGGAAATCCCACTTCCTTTAGTTAAGAAGACCAACTTCTCTTTCATTAAGTTTAACTCTTTAAATTTAACTATCTCGATCTACGGGGTTTTAGTAATCCATTACTTGTGTAACCCTCAATGGTTCAGGAATACAGCTAGCCATGGGCTCACAACTCCTTGTGACTCGGAACAACAATTTCTGACTTACCCATCGAATCATGGTAAGAGCGCCTAGCAACATCGCCCCATGATTCCTTAGGTATTACTGATAGTGCCTGCAAGAACCAGTAGATTTTGGTTAGCATACAGTACGGTCCCTTCATCCATATATCCCGATCGAATCAACAACCATTGGTATATCGAGATTCGTTCGAGATTCGATAACTATGCATTACATCTTGAAGATTAAATAGTGACATCGCATGTGTTACTAGGAAAACCCATTAACCTAAAACACATCATGTACTCTGGCCAGAGATTCGTCATACTAATATCTCCTCAGATCGCATAGGATATCCACACTCGCAAGTATGTGGTGAATCCTTGACAACAAAGCATCGACTCCTATATGTGTCGTAACTGTACCCAATCCCGACATCTGATGACCCCAATAGAGTTGGTAAACGAGTCAAAGTACAGTACTATCGTATAGAGTCTCAATGATGTTTCAAGTAATAAGGACTAATGATGTACAACCAAAACCGCGGACTTTATCCACTCGATAAGTGATAACCACTTGTAAAGTCCGAATAGGGTAGTTCGATCATTCATCATATGAATATCCATTTGCATGCTTTGAACATCTCTATGTTCCATACCAATGAAACGTGGTACTCGGCATCGCAAATGCTAGTCTCAATCTCGAGCGATCCTTATCCTTATTTGCGGACGGCTCAATTGACTAGGAACAGTTTAGAATATACAGTGACTATAAGATGTGTTTCATGATAGCCATCCCCATGTGCTACCACATCTTACATACACTATAGTATATTCAAAGTCTTTATCAAAACAACAATAGTATATCATAATATAACAATATGAAGAAAGATAAAGTCAATGCCATTATAAAAGTGTAAATTATATTAAACAAAAGATTGTTTTACATAGAGTCATAAAAGCCCTTAGCCATAAGTTGGCTAACCGGGCACCCACTCTTTTAATTTGGGCTTTTAACTGTCATGGACTCATAATTTTGTTATTTGGCCTTTAAGTAATAGCTTTGGATTGAAACGCTTTTGCGCTAGTTTATATTCCACTTTTTTTAAATCGGTTTTTTTATGTTCTTGTTGTGGTCATGGAGCTTTTAAGTGTCATATAAGATTATTCCCTGTAACGTTCATTTTTCCTTCTTGCATGAAATGCTACTTAAAGCTATGTTTCCAAAAATTACAATTACTCCACATGTTTAACCTTCTGTCTAAAAGCAACAAATGCAACATTCATTTCTTGACACTGAAGAATTACGAAAAATTGAATATTGCCACAATAGATAAGGTAAATATACA
Organism: Henckelia pumila; assembly: GCF_033568475.1. Lineage (NCBI taxonomy): Eukaryota > Viridiplantae > Streptophyta > Magnoliopsida > Lamiales > Gesneriaceae > Henckelia > Henckelia pumila. Next base: position 73,557,891 of record NC_133123.1, read on the forward strand.
GACTTATGTCATCTCGTACCCATTTTGTTGCTTGATTGTTGGTGATTTTTTTTTTGAAACTTATTTAACTGTTGGCATGGAAATTTTTGGTTATCAAGCTATAGTTCTTTATATTAGATTTGTTTATGTCTGTTTGATACAATCTTCGGTTAGCTGGCAAATTCGTGTTCTTTGTTAACTTGCCTTATTAGGATCCTACAAGGTTTAGATATTGAAGTTGTGGACTGAGAAAGCGTGACTATATGCTTCTCACTGTATCATGACGAGCACTCTTTTCTTTTCTAAGTTCTCTGCTTAGAATGGTGTTCATGATCTGAATCTTGTATAAGTGATGTGTATAAACTTAAAGTGCAGTTTTGCTTAGAGACGGTCGTTTATAATTTGTACTAGTTTACCTCGGTCACCCCACTCAGCAGTTTTGTTGTTTCCTACAGTAGAAAATACTTCACATAGAAAGAGGCAGATATGTGGTGGACTGAAAATGGAACAAGGGTCTGTGAGCGATATGACATCCAGACGATGCACACAATAGCATTTCAAGAGATTCGAAGGGGTTACTGAATTGCATAACATTAGAGTATTTTTCTTAATGATAATTTTATGTCGTAGTTCATGTTCTTTTACTGATAAATATCTATTTAAGTTTACTTTTCATTTTAATATTTTCATATTTTTTTATGTTTGTTTTTATTTTTAATAATTTATAGTATGGAGATACAAATTAAAGGAAAAGAGATTGTTGCGGCTTTTATGAAAGCTCGGGATGCTAGAATGTGCTGAAGTGAGGAATCAAAGTTTTTCAAGATTAATGCATATTTTTTTTCTAGTGTTCATTAATTTAGAATTCGATTATTTTTTATAGTTGAATTATATATAACATTGAAAGATTGTATATTAAATTTTATTTTAAAAATTTTTGAATTTTGAGTGATTGATAATATTAAAAAGTTGTGATTTAATTTTTTTGTTTTTTATTTAAAAAAATACAACGCTTTTTTAAGCGTTGTCTTTTCCGAATACCACAACGTTTTTTAAGCGTTGTATTTTTCGAATACCACAACGCTTTTAAAGCGTTGTCTTTTTTAAATATCACAACGCTTTTTCCGCGTTGTCTTTGACCGCGGTCTTTTACAACACTGCCTACGACAACGCTTTTTCTGGGACAACAACAACGCGGAAAAGCGTTGTGGTTTGCCTTTTTTCTTGTAGTGTTAGTGCAGCCCCAGAACCAACAGGGAAAGGATCACACGAGCCCTTTCATTTCATCAAACTAAGAAGACCTGACATGAATAATCAAAGATTTATCAAGGATCCTATATCTGAAGAAATACCATTGGTGTCCACTTTTGGAGAAAATGAAATTTCAACTAGAAGAGCATGGGGTATTTGGGTTTGTCTTACCGAGATGGATAAGGTCAAGTTTTCGTTCAAATTTTATCAAAATTCTGTGAACAGATCATTCCTGTTAAACACAATGACAGGAAAAACTATGACTTTTGCGGAAGAACTCTTCGAAAAGAATAGGAACTTTTTGTGGAACAACAAGCTGCCGGGGAGTAAAAAAACTCGCCGAAAATTTTGTAACATGGCTCATTTCGGAAGATGGTCAGAGAATATCTGCCCAGAATGTCCAAACCAGAAGGAGCCAGAAATCGGAAATACCTTCAAACCCCGAACGGATCGAAAAGATTTTTCCGAGACAAGCAAAGGTGGGCAGGGACCACCAAAACCGCGTTTTCCCAGGGGCCCACTGCAAAAGCAAAAGATGCCCCGACAACAATAAAGAAGGCATGTGAGGAGAATAAATCCAAAAGAAAAAGTCAAGCATGTGACTCCTCCACTAGTAAAAGATTACATCCGGCATGTGACTCTTCCACTAGTAAAAGATGCCACCAATAATGACATAAAGAATTCAAGACAGCTGTAAGATTTCCTGAATTTTCTCGGTGAAACGAGTGGAAATTCGGCTATAAATACAGGATTTTGAGGAAGCTGAAGACATCGATCATTCCCTTCAGTTTTCTTACAAATAAAAATCATTGTAATATTTCTCTTTCTACAATTATATTAAGCTTCTGTAATTTTATGTATTCCAAGAACAAGGCTACTATGTAATAATATGTTGTCTGAATAAATTTCCAAAGCTTTTCCCTATCATGTTATTTTATTTTAAAAATTAAGCTTTTACTATACGCCCTAAGGTAGGAAACGAAATAGGGCTCTGCTAGCTGCTGCTGAAGGAGTCTGTGTCAGGAACCATCGGTTGCAATCGCGTGGTTTGGTTGTGAGGATCAACCTGTAAAACCCGGTGGACATTACCCGGCAACAGTGTGGTCAAAAAGGTATTCTGCTTTAATTTACTGACGGAAGCATGATGGGATTAAGCCTTTAAATATTAAAAAGGGAAATAAAGTGTAGAATGGGCATTATTTAGTTTTAAGGACAAATTCAAGAAATTATTTAATGAATTAGGGATATATTTGGAACATGACAAGTGAAAGGGATATAATACGAAAAATGAAAAAGATACAAGGATATATTTAGGAATTATCCCTTTTCACACCATTTGCATATTTCTCTCTCGGTTCTAGACTGTTCTATGTAGTTTTCAGCCTTCCTAGGCTTGGTCCGGAGGTTGGTGAGGCGCTCTAGGGTGTTGCGGAGTGGTGCCCAAGTTCTGGGGCAGTCGTCATCAGCGAGCTGACGACGGACGCAGGTATAGTTCTGGCTCCTTATAGTAAATAAAGAGTATGCTATAGAATAGTTAAGGCTTTTAGAATAAGGTTATAATGCATGAGTATTTTGCATTGTAGTGCGGACTATAGGTTTGGAATTTAGAGCTGGTTTAGCTTGCATAGTAGAACTAAGGTACGTAAATACAGACTGAGATAGCCAGCTGAATATACATGTTTATATGTTGAATAATTATGTGTTGCATTATTATCTGTCATGATATGCATGATTTACTGTTCATGATTTGTACGCGGCATTTGCATACCATGTTGAGCCTTTTATCCTTTTGAGATAGCCAGTTGTTCTAGGGTCGCTCAGCTATAGGGTTGTTGTTATTATGTGATCGGGTACCGTGTGATACCCAATGGACCGACGGTTCAGTGTGTGCGGTTTACCTAGGACGGTGATAGTCTAAGATCGGGTTCAGTATGTGTGGCTCCCACTGAATCTTCGGAGCAGCGTGCGCATACTGGTGGCGCCTATGTCCTGAGCATGATTTTCCTGATATGATCCCAGTTTACCAGAGCATTCATAGTTCATGATTGCATGCATCATATAGACCTGTATATTCAATACTTTACGTACTGGGCGTTAGCGCTCACGTCCCTGATTTTATCTCGGACACCCCATTCGACGGAGCAGGTTTGCAGGCATACCACGAGCGAGAGCTGTAGTTGGTCGGTGACCAGGGACTGGTAAAAGGAGTTTTCAGAAGAGTTTTAGATTAAGATTTTATCTGGTATTTTTTCGATTTGGTTGTATTTAAGATTTAATTATCTTGGGATGTATATCTTTTATAGTTTCTGTTGTGGTTTCTCTGATTATGTTTAATTAAGTTTAAATGCATGCTTAAGCTCTTGTTTAATAGGTGATCACGGCGCGGGTCACTATAGTACTAAACTATAAAAATTAGCAATAAAATCGTTATAATCAAGAACAATAACGAATTTCAGATAATCAACCCATAATTAGTTGAGATGAACCACAAACCCACTGAGATACATAAAACCTAACTATTGGCCATCAAATCTGTATAATTTTAATTTTGTATGAAACTTCCACATAACCACTACACAATATACACAAAAATCAAAGAATCACTCAATTGAAAAAGATTAAAAAAAAGAAACAATCATCAAGATGAAATTTCATCTAAAAAGTTTCTTAATTTTCCAGCAAAAAAAAAAATTATCTTGAAGTTGTTGTTTCGATGTCGGTTTTCACATAAATTTTCAAAATCAGACGCTTCTTTACTTTAAACTCCTTTCACCTCTTTTTTTGCACTAAACTTCGACGAAAAAGTACAGATCGTGGCTGGTATAACCGTTAAAATTTAAGTAGAAGAAGGTTGGAGAGACGAAAGATTGTAAGGAGAGAGAATTATTATTAAAAAATAGGTTATTAATGAGTTTTCATTATATTTAAAGACAATTTCGTAATTTAACTCATTTAGAAAGTTCAAAAAATTGTTAGTATTTTGTGATGGAGTTAGAACAACAAGATTCTGACGCGGGGACTGAGAGCAAACTTTAACTTTCTATTAGGTATTTATTGATCATTTTCCCTAATAGTAATTATTATTTATATAAAAATAGTACTTGTTAATATTTTAATGGAAAATTTTACTGAATAAAATATAAAACGTAGAAATAGCAACCACGTTTTGAGATGATACCAATATTAGTATTTAAAGGAAAAACACTAAAACATATTCATCAAATCATCCGATTTTTTTTATAAAAAAAATTACACAGATTTTTTATTTGTTATTATTGTAAGAGATCAAAGTGTTTTTGTTTAATTAATTACACTTTTTATAATTTTATTAGAAGTCTATGAGCTAAATCCTATAAAAGTAAAACGTTGAGTGTGAACTAGCATCGTCTTTTGAATTTTATGAGAACATATTACTTCATCCATATCACTTATTTAGACTACATTTTTTTTATCCGTCTCAAATATAGAGTCTAGAAGAGAAAAGATGTTTTTTATTTAAAATAAAAAACTACTTTTATTCTTCCAAATATGTTTAGGTAGATCTGTAGTGCTTTTAAAAGCACTTGTTTAAGCCAAAATATATATGTGTTTTTTAAAAAGTCATAGCTTTTCAAATACTTTTTTTATAACTCAACTAAAAACAAGTGTTTTCAATCTATTTATCCAAACACAAAATTATTACAGTTTTTTACTTAAAAAAGTACTTTTATAAGTCAAATTAAAAAAACACTTTTTAAAGTAAAATGCTTCTATAACCAAATTGGTCAATTATCTCTCTTATTCTTTTACCAATTTACTCCTATTAAATCAATATCATTAACTACTTGTACAATTATTTTATTCTATTAAAATCTTCGTTAAATAAAGGTAAAATAAAAATTTTCTTTCTGTATGAGAACACACATTTGCCTATTGATATGGAACGGAGATAGTGTAATATATCAAACACAAATCAAACACATGTATATATACATGCATTACACTCAAATTCGGCTGCCCAATAAGCTCGTGTAATGTCTTCAAATTATTATAGAAGTCCAACACAATTCTTTATACACAATTATAAATATCGTTGATGGTGGTCTGAAGTCCACTAAGCTACCATTTCCTTCATTGATCTATGGACTTCTCGTATCTCAAGGCTTTATAAGAGACCCTGATGAAGATCTGTCTGATGTGAGTGAGCTGATCAAGATCGCTACTGCATTATTCAAAGGGAATTGAGTGCTTGATCTCCCTTGGTCTGACACTGGTGCTGCACTGCACATGGTGTTGAGTCTAATGTTGTGCCCGATGTGGCCAACACTGCTCAAGCTACCACCCACACCACCGTGCCTGCTAATTACATTCAAATCGATTCAGCCTATCTTCAGTCTCAGAAAAATGCTGAGAAGCTCATAGCCCATTACAAAGAGCACGTGGCTCAGTATAAGATTTGTTTGGAGATGGTACACAAGCTGATCGATCTGGTCCACCTGGGACTAAGGAAGATGATGAGGAAGAAGAGCCGGAAGAAGAGGGAGAGTCGGAAGACAATGAAGAAGGAACCAACGCTGATTAATTCTAGTTTTGCTTCTTCAGTTTTAATGCTCTTAAGTTTAAGCTTATAATATATATCATTTTGTCTTTTGTTCTAAGTCTCGTTGCTCTGATCTCTTTTTTTTTTATTTTTTTGATTTTAAGTTTGAGATTTATTCTGATCATAAGAGTCTGAAATATATGTTTTCGCAGTCTGAACTGAACATGAGACAACGAAGATGGTTAGACTTATTGAAAGATTTTGATTGCGAAATCAAATATTATCCAGGAAAGTCAAATGCCGATGCAGATTAAGTAGGAATGTATGTGCTCTATCCTTATCTACTATAGGTGTATCTAACTTGATAGAAGAATGTTGTGTTTCTGGATTAATATTTAAGACAGATATGAGGCCTATTCGAGTTTGTGCAATAAGTGCTGAACCAGAGTTGTTGATCAGAATCAAGGAAGCACAGAAAGATGATCAAAGCATTAAGAAATCGATTGAGATGGTCAGATCAGGACATCAATCCGAATATAAGGTCAGTACTGATGATGTTTTATATGTGAATAACAGACTGGTTGTTCCAGATGTTTCTGATTTGAAATAGCAGATATTACAAGAAGCTCACTGTAGTAGATTCAGTATTCGTCCTGGTGGCAAAAAAATGTACAATGATTTGAAAAATCAGTATTGGTGGAAACAGATGAAGTCTGATGTCACCGAATATGTATCTCGTTGTCTGAATTGCCAGCAGGTGAAAGCAGAAAGAAAGAAACCTGGTGGTCTACTGCACAACTTATCTATTCCTGAATGGAAGTGGGATCATATTTCTATGGATTTTGTTACGAAGTTACCGCGTTCATCTAGAGGTTGTGATGCCATTTGGGTGATTATTGACAGATTAACGAAATCAGCGTGCTTTATTTCATACAAGATGACATACAGATATGACCAGATGACAGAGATCTATGTTAGAGAAGTGGTCAGACTGCATGGAGTGCCAAAGTCTATCGTATCTGATCGAGATCCTCAATTCACATCTCACTTTTGGGACAGCCTGCAACAAGCTCTAGGTACTCGTTTGCACTTGAGTACTAAATATCATCCTCAAAATGATGGACAGTCAGAACGCACTATTCAGATACTTGAGGATATGCTTAGAGATGTGGTGTTGGATTTTAACACTACTTGGCAAGATTCTTTACCACACGTGGAATTCTCTTATAATAACAGCTATCAGATGAGTATTGAGATGACTCCATTTGAAGCGTTATATGGTAAGAAGTGCAGATCTCCTCTGTATTGGGATGATGTTTCAGAGGCACCTGAACTTGGGCCAGACATGATTAGAGAGATGACTAAGAAACTGAAGCTTATTCAACAGAGAATGAAGACCGCTCAGCATAGACAGGCCAGATATGCGAACGTTAGACGTAGACCGTTATGTTTTGAGCAGGGAGACAAAGTATTCTTGAAGATTTCTCCGTTCAGGGGTATTGTCAGATTTGGAAAGAGAGAAAAGTAGTCTCCGAGGTTTATCGGTCCGTATGAGATTTTGGAGAAGATAGGCAATCTTGCCTATCGACTTGCATTGCCTCCATCTTTATTTGGAATACATGATGTATTTCATGTATCGATGCTTCGTAAATATCAGCATGATATATCTCATATTCTTCAACCTGAGAAAGCAGAACTTGACGAGACTTTGAGTTATTTTGAACAGCCTATGCAGTTCCTTGATCGCAAAGAAAAGCAACTCAGAAACAAGACGATACAGTTAGTCAAAGTTCGGTAGAATCGACATGGAGTTGAAGAAGCGACATGGGAGACTAAGAGAATATGAAACAAAGATTTCCTGAGTTATTTCATTAATGTGAGTCTTATGCAGTATTTTTGTTATTTCCTTATCTTATGTGTATATAGATTGCATGCAATTTCGTGGATGAAATCATATCTTAAAGGGGGAAAAATGTAAGGCCCGGGATTATTTTATTTAGAGGGTGTTTGGCTGAACTTATTAAAAGCTCTTAGAGCTTATAAGCTGTTAGGTCTTATTTTAAAAATAAGCTGTTAAAGTGTTTTGATGAACTTATGTTAAATAACTTAAAAATGTTGATGTCTTTGGCATAATAAGATCTTTTTACTGTTAAAATTACCAAAATGGTATAATAAGATGATGTAAATTATATATATACATGAAAATAATTGTAAAATTTTATGATAAATGTCAAACATAAATAAAAAACTATTTTTTATTTTAATTTATAAAAATAATAATATTTGAATTTTTTTAAATATTTAATGTTATAATATTTTAAAATTACTCAAATATATCGTCATAATTTAGTTTTTTAAATTATAAGGAAATGATAGAACGAAACATATTTTAAATTATATATATTTATGTGTAACAAATTGATAAAGAAAGCTATAATTAAATACATTGTAGAATTAACGAAATATTAAAACTCAGGTGATCTAACAAAATGGAAAAAAAAAAAAACAAACATTATTTTCAGAAAATAAAAAGCACTCACGCATGAACCAACATCAATCAAGCACTGAAAAGAAAGCGCTTTCCTTCCAAAACTCCATAATCGTATAATTCAATCTCGGTATCATGAATTAAAGTTTTTTTTTTTTTTGCAACCACTGTTGTAATACATGGATATAGAAAGAAATCAGGATAACCAAAATAAAAGTCCAAACAATTCATAGAAAAATTGTGTGTCGTGAAGAGAAGAAAATGAAAGTCAGAGTGCGCTAGGAGAGAAGAGTCGAAGGCGAAGGCTGCGTACGATAGGAGGCTGGATCGTGCGAGTAAAAAATTGTGTGAAGGGCATGTTGGGCATAAGTTAAAATAAAGAAGGGTAATTGTGGAAAATAAAATATTAGAATAAGATCTTTTTAAAAAAAGTAGGGGTGTATATTCTTTTTTAAAAATAGCTTATAAGGTGACAAACAACTTATTTTGACAGCTTATAAGCTGTTTGTAAAAAAATTACCAAACAGATTTTTGGAGCTTATAATCTCCAAAACAGCTTATAAGATGTTTTGAAGTGCTTATAAGCTCACCCAAACACCTTCTTAATCTGAAATTATTTAATTGTAATCCGATAAAACTTAATTTGAGAATTTTTAGAGTTTAGATTTAAATTCTAATATTCTTAAATTATGTAGGATTGAAATTGAATTAAAATAAAGGGACGAGGACTGAATTGCAAATAGTGAATATTTTAGGGGCTAAAGTGCAAAATTGGCATTTAGTGGAGGACACTTGTCTTTCTATTGAGATGACCGAGTAGGTGTGTCTTCCATATCACATTTTCATAAAATTTTAGCAGCAAAAGTCGAGACCTTCATTAAATTTCAGATTCCAAAATTTCTTCTTCATTTTGAAAATTAGATATCTTTTGATAAATACAGGTGCATCACATACATTTATCTCTGAACAATTTGCTATATTACATGATTTTCCTGTTGATCCATTGTCTGATGTCGTATCTGTCACTTCACCTTTGGGGACAGGTATCGTATCTGTGAAATCAGTTAAGAATTGTATGCTATAGTATGAAGGTAATATGATTGAGATAGACTATATTGTAGTGGGTTTGTCAGATTTTGACTGCATTATCGGTATTGATATGCTAACCAAGTACAGGGCGACAGTCGATTGTTTTCTGAAAATTGTGAGGTTCATACCTGAAATGGCAGATGAGTGGAAGTTCTACGGTAAAGGATTGAGATATCGAATTCCTTTGATATTTGTTCTATCTATGACCCGTTTATTGCATAAATGAGCAGAGGGATTCCTTGTATATGTCATACATGTGTTAAAAACCATCCCAAAATTGATTGATTTGCCAGTAGTTAGTGAGTTTGCTGATGTCTTTCCTGATGAGATTCTAGGATTACCTCCATTGCGAGAGATAGACTTCAGTATCGAACTAATGTCAGGTACACAACCTATGTCTAAAGCTCCTTATCGAATGGCACCAGTTGAGTTGAAAGAACTGAAAGAACAGCTAGAAGATCTTCTGGCTAAGGGGTACATTAAACCGAGCGTTTCACCTTGGGGCGCTCCGGTTCTATTTGTACGGAAGAAATATGGATCTATGCGACTTTGCATTGACTACCGGCAATTGAACAAATAAACGGTAAAGAATCGTTATCCTTTGCCTAGAATAGATGATTTGTTTGATTAGTTGCAGGGTTCCTCAGTGTATTCCAAGATCGATCTGAGATCTGGTTATCATCAGCTGAGAGTACGAGATGAAGATATATCGAAGACATCATTTAGAACGAGGTATGGTCACTTTGAGTTCATTGTTATGCCATTTGGTTTGACCAATGTTCCAGCTGTTTTTATGGTATTGATGAATCGGGTATTTCAGAAATATTTGGATGACTTTGTCATTATCTTTATTGATGATATTCTGATATATTCGAAGAATTTATGTGATCATGCTGAACATATGAGAATCGTTTTGAAAACATTGAGAGAAGAAATATTATATGCCAAATTGTCAAAATATGAATTTTGGTTGCAGAAAGTCGTTTTTCTTGGGCATATTATTTCAAGAGATGACATTTCAGTCGATCCAAGCAAGGTTGAGGCAGTGATCAGTTGGCCTAGACCTACATCTGTACCAGAGATACGGAGTTTCATGGGCTTATCAGGTTATTATCAAAAATTTTATCAGAGATTTCTCTAGTATTGTGAAGCCTATTACACAACTGACACAGAAGAATGCACCGCATGTCTGGACTGAAGCATGTGAAGCAAGTTTTATTGAGCTGAAAAAGAGATTGACAAGTGCACCAGTCTTGGCAATTCCTGTTGATTCAATTCTTTTAGGTACTGGTGATTTTACAGTTTATTTTGATGCTTCTCACAGGGGATTGGGATGTGTGCTTATGCAGCGAGGACATGTCATTGCTTATGCCTCGAGACATTTGAAGCCACACGAGATTCGATATCCAATCCATGATCTTGAATTGGCCGCCATTGTATTTTCATTGATGATATGGCGACATTATTTGTACGGTGAGAAGTTTGAAATTTATTCTGATCATAAGAGTCTGAAATATCTGTTTTCGCAGTCTGAACTGAACATGAGACAACGAAGATGGTTAGACTTATTGAAAGATTTTCATTGCGAAATAAAATATTATTCAGGAAAGTCTAATGTCGCTGCAGATTCCCTAAGTAGGAAGGTATGCTCTATATCCTTATCTACTATAGGTGTATCTAACTTGATAAAAGAATGTTGTGTTTCTGGATTGATATTTAAGACATATATGAGGCCTATTCGAGTTTGTGCTATCAGTGTTGAACCAAAGTTGTTGATCAGAATCAGAGAAGCACAGAAAAATGATCAAAGTATTCAGAAATCTATTGAGATGGTCAGATCAGGGCATCAATCCGAATTTAAGGTCAGTATTGATGATTTTTTATATAAGTTTGAGATTTATTCTGATCATAAGAGTCTGAAATATTTGTTTTCGCAGTCTGAACTGAACATGAGACAACGAAGATGGTTAAACTTATTGAAAGATTTTGATTTCGCAATCAAAATCCTTCAATAATTCTAATCATCTTCGTTGTCTCATGTTCAGTTCAGACTGAAAAAACAGATATTTTAGACTCTTATGATCAGAATAAATCTCAAACTTCTCACCGTACAAATAATGTTGCCAGATCTTTAATGCAAATATAATGGCGGCCAATTCAAGATCATGTATTGGATATCGAATCTCATGTGGCTTCAACTGTCTCGAGGCATAAGCAGTGACATGTCCTCGCTGCATAAGCACACATCCCAATCCCTTGTGAGAAGCATCACAATAAATTGTAAAATCACCAGTACCTGAAAGAATCGCCAAGACTGGTGCACTTGTCAATTTCTTTTTCAGCTCAAGAAAACTTGCTTCAGATGCTTCAATCCAGACATACGGTACATTCTTCTGTGTCAGTTGTGTAATAGGCTTCGCAATACTAGAGAAATCTATGATAAATCTTCGATAATAACCTGCTAAGCCCATGAAACTTCATATCTCTTGTACAGATATAGGTCTAGGCCAACTGATCACTGCCTCAACCTTGCTTGGATCGATTGAAATGTCATCTCCTGAAATAATATGCCCAATAAAAATGACTTTCTGCAACCAAAATTCATATTTTGACAGTTTGGCATATAATTTCTCTTCTCTCAGTTTTCAAAACGATTCTCAATGTTCAGCATGATCACATAAATTCATCGAATATATCAGAATATCATCAATAAAGATAATGACAAAGTCATCCAAATATTTCTGAAATACCCGATTCATCAATCCCATAAAAACAGCTGGAACATTGGTCAAACCAAATGGAATAACAATGAACTCAAAGTGACCATACCTAGTTCTAAATGCAGTCTTGGGTATATCTTCATCTCGTACTCTCAGCTGATGATAACCAGATCTCAGATCGATCTTGAAATACACCGAGGAACCCTGCGACTGATCAAACAAATAATTTATTCTAGGCAAAGGATAACGATTCTTTACCGTTTTTTTGTTCAATTGCCGGTAGTCAATGAAAAGTCGCATAGATCCATATTTCTTCCGTACAAATAGAACCGGAGCGCCCCAAGGTGAAACGCTTGGTCTAATGTACCCCTTAGCCAGAAGATGTAGTAGCTCGGTTCCATTTTACAAGATTAAGTGATTTTAAACATGTTGGAAAATGACATATAATTTTAAAAGTGTCAAAACATGTTTAAAGAGTCCTTATTTGGTGAAAATAAGTAGAAAATCAGATCCGGAACGTTCGAAAATGGTGGGGTAGGTTCCGGGGGTCCAAAAATGACTTCGGAAGGACCAAAATAGTTCGGAGCACACGGACCACTTCGGGCCCTCCGAACCCGAGTTTGGGCCCTCCGAACTCAGTACAGAACATGTGTCAAAAGTGGCTCGGACAAGTGGTAGTTAGGACCCTCCGAACCCAGTTCGGACCCTCCGAACTCCCGCCAAATGGAGGTGTCAAAAATGCACTCTACACGTGGGAATCATGCCCGGTTCGGAGCCTCCGAACCCAGTTCGGACCGTCCAAACCCAGGCCTATAAAAGGGGTTCGAGGCTCTCATTTTGGAATATCAATTTCCTCTCCTCTGGCTCTATTTTAAGGGCTTCGGGACTCTTTCTTTAAGAGTTGGAGTAGGAAATAGTATTTTTATAGCGGACAGTGTCCGTAGTAGCAGCCAGGCGGCGGAGCTCTGGCGAGGCGTCTAGGGGTCGTAGCTAGGCTATGCCCAGGCTCTGGGGCATGCGACATCAGCGGGCTGACGACGGGCGAAGGTATGGCTTTGGTTTCCTATAGTGAATAGGGAGTATGCTATAGTTTAATTAAGGCTTTTAGAGCCTAGTAGGTGATGTTTGGCATGCTAGGTAATGCATGGTTATTTTTGTTGTAGTATTGCATGGTAGGCTTGTACCTAGAGGGAGAGCTTTTAGGATCTGCCTTAGAAAGGTACGGTAGTATTATTCGAGATATCCAGATTGAGTATGCATGTATTATGTGTTTGCATGGATTATGTGATTGCATGTTTTATATGTCTTTACAGCATGTCATGACTGTATGTTTCATACATGAGCATATTGAGCTTTTATCTTAGAGGTAACCTGTATTAGGGCGCTCACCCTATAAGTTTGTGGATGGTTGGATACGTAAGTCTTGTGTCAGGTCACCTTTATGGTTGGACACATGTACTAGTATCAGGTCACCATTATCCACTGGGTATATGAGCCACCTCCTGATGCGACGTCGCAGCATGCTATATACCCTGGGCCCGGTCTATGAGCTTGTTTCTTGACCTAAGAGTCTTGGTGCCCAGTTCATTTGCATTCATGCGCATATAATAGAATATACTCATACTCTCGTACTGAGCATGTTAGGCTCACTTCCGGTTATTTTTCTGTTGGTTGGATGCCCTATTCCATGGGGCAGTTGCAGGTAGTTCTCCCGGGGATAGGGAGATTAGGTGGTGACCAAGGCTGGATAGCAGGGTTTACCACTAGGTTTTGCCTACCTGGTATTATTTTATTTTAAGATTCTGTTGTTACTCTGATTAAGATTATTTTATTAATTAATTGCATGCTTAAGCTCTGATTAGTAGGTGATCACGGTGCGGGTCACTACATTTATGGTATCAGAGCATGCAATAAGATTCTTTGGGACATAGTATTGATTTTGGGTTATCCTTTGTAGGATTGCAAGTTGGATTCAATATCGATAGCAGTATCAGGAATTGGAATAGCAGGATGTCTAGGCTTTTCCAAGATCGTCATTTCCAAGGTTGGCAGCAGAGGATCGTTTTATGTGAATCCCAGCAGGATGGAGCTGGAAGAGAAGATCTAGTTTTCAATGTCAGGTGCTTATCAGGGTTGAATGGAATCTATGACACGTAGTCATCCATTCTGATTCGACCAAGGAAGCCACCCCGAAAGACTCTTCACTTGTAGTTGAAGAGATTGTCGGGGAAATCTTGTCTCATCTACCAGATTAGAAATCCAACAATATTGGAAGGATCCGGTAGATTAGCAAGATTTTATCTTTTAGATCTTGAGATGAAGAAGTTCTGCTGACAGGAGTAGCAGACAGAAAACTTCATGTTCAAGATCAGTAGACGGAATGAAAAGACTTCCGCATGAATTCAAATACTATATTTTGTTGTAAACAGTATTCCAGTTGTAATCAGATGTAAGGCCCGAAAATATTAAATTATTAATTATGGGATTCGAGAATTAAATTCCATATTATGGGCTAATATTGATTTGAGAATTTATGGAAATGATAGATTTAATTTCCGAGCCGAAAATAATAAAATTTGAGAATTTACGGATTTTGAGAATTAAATTCCGAGAATTCTTAAATTTAAAGAATAAATATTTGATTTGAATATTTATGGAATTTAAGATTAAATTTCATGTTTCGGGAATTAATATGATTATTTCGAAGATGAAACCCGATCAGAGACTGATTTGCAAATATCGAAGTTGAAGGACTGAAATGCAAAAGGCCGGGATTATTTGATTAATCCGAATTTATTTAATTTTAATCCGAGTATATTTAATTTGGAAATATTTAGAGTTTTGATTTTAATTATAATATTCTTAAATTATTTTGGATTGAAATTGAATTAAAACGAAGGTCGAGGACTGAATTGCAATTAATGAAGACTTGAGGGGTTAAATTGTAAATATGCAACACATATCTGAGTTTTAATCAGATTATCAGCATGCTACATGTATATGTTATGTATATTCATAATTATTCAGAAAATTCGAACAGAGGAAGCCGAACCCTTCTCTTTTCTTTTCATTTTGATTTTCAAAACGCCTTAACTTTTGATCCGCTCGTCCGATTTCAATTCCGAAAGATGTTCTGGAATCCTTGCGATGAGAACTTCAAATTGATGTAAGTATTTTATTATCTCGGCATGTTTTGAAGATCGAAATATGGCAAAGATCAGATTATGAATTTATGTTTGTGTTCTTGAGTTGTATGTCGTTCGATATCCAAGCCAGAATGAAAATGAATTAAGGAATGAACTTGTTATGATGTCCAGCTTGTATTTGATATACTTAGATGCTGTTATGAGGATTAGACTGATGGGTTACTGATTTGAATACACGTTTGAGTTGTATTGAAGATGAAAATGAATTCGATATTTCGTCGGTTACCGATTTTTAATCGCTACGCCGTCGATTCGTGTTTTGAGACTAGTTTGATAGCTGATTATTGAGATGAGATGTTCTTTGAAATTTTATTGATGATATAGAATTTTTATTCCTCGATTTCAGTCAAGTTTTGAAGACTAACGACTCAAGACTCCGAATTCGAATTGAAGAAGAAGAAGTGAGGTTTGAAATGAATTTGATTGAAGATGTGTTGATGATTTTGACTCGATTATGAAATGATTGAATAGAATGAAGATTGATATGAATGTTTTGATGCTATGTTTCAGATTTGAAGCGTTCAAAACAGAAGAAATACGAAGGTATAATGACGACATCGCGAGTCAGGGACTTTGAAACTCAAGAACGACTATTCTTGAGTTATCCCGCCAAAATCACATACGAATTTATTGTTTTGATTTGATTTTGATTTTGTCGATCCATCTCAGGTAGTGGATCTTTGATTTGAGTTGATATGATTATGATACGAAACTATATTGAATTGCTTCTATGCCAAGGTTGCGGTTAACCTTATTTTCTAGCCCAGAATGGCTACGTTAGAAGAATATTCATGTCAAGATCGGATACGAATCTTGATGGAAATGAATTTGAATGAATCAATTCTCGATCGATCGAAAGAAGCGTTATTTACTCTATTTGTTGAGTCGAGTTAAATAGAGTCGATATGATTTACTTAACGCTTTTGATATGTTGCTTATACTGAGATGATTTCTCACCGGAGTTTATTCGATTGTTGCTTTGTTTTGTATGTGTGCATTACAACAGATAGGGCAGGAGCTAGTCTGAGAGGACATTGATAGCTCGGGAACGAGATTTAGCAAGTGTGGACTCGGGTTTTAAGTTAAAAAACTTGACATGAAACTTATGTTTTAGAAGCTCACTTTTGAGACTTGGTGTAGCTTGTAGTTTCATGTCTTTTGAGCTATTTATTTGATGTAATAAATGCATGATTTGATGTTAGGAACTTGATATATGAATGTATGCATGTTCTTAGATTTTATAACATGTTTAGACTCGAATTTTGTTGGTTGATTCATGTTATTGTTCCAAGCTTGACAGCAGAAAATGTCTTCTGGTGTTTGCTGGAAATGGTGCCCGCTCGATCGGGTGAAGTTCACCGATCGAGCGAGGCCCTTAAATTGAAGGCAGAAAATCGAGCATTTGGGCTCGCTCGATCGGTAGGTTTTGACCGATCGAGCGAGGACAAATTTTGTTCAGACCCGAGAGCATGATTTTATTGCTCGCTCGATCGGCTGAATTTGCCCGATCGAGCGAGGCTCCGAATTTTAAAAAAAAAAATTCTGCTCTTGGTGTATTACTCTTAATTGTTTGATTAATTGTTTAATTAATCATTAGTTGCCCTAAGACGAGATTAGCAACCCGAGGTCCCCACAACAGGTGGTATCAGAGCGTAAGTTCTTGGACTGAGATAGAAGCTGAGCGGGGTAGATTGAGTCACATGCATTTATAGTATTGCATGATTATGCATTACTCGATTTGATGATTCGATGATTTGATAAATTGCATGTGAGCATGATCTATCTTTGAAATTCAACTGTCTGATTTATTGATTTGTAAATAGTTGAATTTTCTTAATGATGTTATTATATGATGCTTCGGGTGATCTAAGCACCCAGAATTGAATAGAACAGTATTCTTTGGGTGACTTAAGCACCCCAGACTGAACAGAACTGTATTGCTCAGTTGAATGAGGTATCTCCGATTGAACAGAACATAATATCAGTGAATGAATAGAGGTTAGTGCAGGTAGAAGTTGGCCTGAAGAACTTGATCAGTTGTTCACTTACCTGAAAGATACAGATGAATATCATCAGATTGACTGTCTACCAACTTCAAAACCTAACAACCAGCTGATAGATTTTGACGAATAAATGTTGAGAAAACAGAGGTATATTGATTTGTTGGTAAGTGCTTAGAACAGAATTTTATTTACGATTCTTTGCCTCAACAAATAGAAATGATCAGAAAGCAAAATATACCCATTAGAAGTCGAATATTTTGAATAGTGAAGACTGTCTTATTTGATTTTCAAGTTTACTACAACTCTTTGAATTGTTGATGTTGATAATGAAGAAGATCAACATTGAATTGTTAGTTATGGCTTGAATTCAAAAATTATGTCTGAATAAATTTTGACGACTGAAACATTTTATGAAGGATATAGATAAGGCTAAGAGAATTGAAGTTGAATGACGAGTTAGGAGAATGCAATTGTAGACATGCAAGAGTATGTGAGATACACACAACTTTATCTACAATTTTTATTCCAATATAGATATGAAGTGAATGATATGAAAGTAGTTCTTTAACTCTAGCGGATCGAGATAGATTTATCTGAGTCTGAATGCAGAGTATGATAGAAATTAGTACACTCATTTTGAAGGGAGATATCTTAGCAATCAGTGTAAAGACATTTCAAGCTGATGTGCTAGAATATGTTAGAAGCAAATCCGATTCAGAGAAAAGATTCGAATGAAGAACAAATTCCAGAAGTATACAGAGGATTATAATAAAATTGCACCTGAGAATGAAATTGCAGGTAACAGATTTATTTTGTTTTTACCTATTTATTATTGGTGCAATAGATACATGATAGCTGAAAGCTTATTATATGATCACCTCTGTATCAGAAAAGAGAAGTTGTGAATTGAACTGAAGAATGGAACTACTGAATTTATGAAATGAGACTGAACATGATTTTGTTCATATTGAAATATCTGTTTATGTTGTATGATAGATGATGATGCAATAATCGAATACAGATTAGCAAAAGAATTGATGATAAGAAGCGATAAAATTTGATCAGCAAGAACATAATGTGCATATGAATATGATGATATGATAGAGAATCTAGAATTAAGATTATGTGATTTCGGTTTGATATATGATGTTTGATTACAAAAATATTTCGAAATCAGTATCTTCGATGCACTAGATATGTTCAAGATCTATGTTCAAGATCTAAATCAGCATTGATAGATATGCCGATAAATAGAGATGAAATATATATTCCAGTAAGATTTTGACTTTAGTTTAAAGTTGTGAACTGGAATTTTATAATGAATTGGTGAATTGATGAATTTATGAATTACCGACGTGATGAGATTATGAATTGAATATTGATCTTGAAGTTTAGAAGATAGATGATGATATGAAAATCAGTTACAGATGAGTCTTTTCTTTGATTACGCTTAATCGAATACATCAATTGGACATATAATTCTTGAAATATATGATTTCGAGTGGCTCTCCTTGTTTTGTTCATAGAGCCTGAGTGATTCACTCATTCTGAGTTGTGCGATGCAAGTGAGTTGTTTTCACTTTGCAGAGTTTGTTATCCAGAAGATTTAATTTTTGGATGACCTTGATTGAGAGATTTTCTCAATCTTGATTTATTTCTTTTGATTTTGAGAATTATTGATCCTTTGATGATATTTCAGCGTATTTTAAGATTGTTGGCTCGTAACTGATAGAAGAATTTGAATATGATCCATGATTTTTGAGTTAGATGATATGAATTGTCGGTATTTGGAGATAGAAATGAGAAATGAAATAGGCATATGATGAATTGATTCCAGATTTCTGTGTATTCTGGTTTGAATATTCAGACGAATATATCACCAATCAGAATGATTTTCGATTGGAAGTAAGCCAGAACTGTTCAGAAGATGAAAGAAACACAAAAAGTAAACTGAAGCGATGAGAATTCAGTAAAGAATGCCAGATTGAGATATGAATTGAAGCTTCAGATCAGAATGAATGAATTCTATTATGATTGATTATCTGATTGTGCTTGATATTTCCGAAAAAAAATATCAGCTTTTGCAGAAAATGCACAACAATGAATTTAAGATTCATCCAATAATTGTTTTATCAAAAGATAAAGCAAATAGAGGTAACAAAATTAGTACATTTTCGAAGTTAAATGTACAAAGAGTTTCTGATGAAGTTGAAAATCATTGACTAGATTAGTTCAGTGACAGTTTAGAAACTCCAGAATTGTTATGAGATCATGATTTGAAAGAGTATTTTGTGAAACTACCAAGATGAAGCAGTTTATATGATGTAAACAGGTGGTAGTTATGAACAGATTGATTGAAATTACTGTATACGATGATATGTCTGTATGATCAAATCACTGAATTGTGATTAGATTCGTTGCAAGATGAACAGTAAGCCAAGAAATAATGTTTCAGATTAAAACATTGGGTTTACTATTAAATTGTAATACAGATGATCAGAAGACTTTGAGTACTTTTTGAGGTAAAGGTACAACATATTATCCTTGAATTGGAAGAATAGTCAGAGAAGATGAATCAAATTTCGAGAATGAACGTTACCTGTGAAAGAGTGGGTGCCCGGTGAGCCAACTTGTGGCTAATGGCTTTTATGACTCTATGTATAAACAATCTTTTGTTTAATATAATTTACACTTTTATAATGGCGTTTACTTTATCTTTTATCATATTATTATGTTGTGACATACTATAAGATGTTTAGATGAAGACCTTGAATATACTATAGTGTATGTAAGATGTGGTGGCACATGGGGATGGCTATCATGAAACACATCTTATAGTCACTGTATATTCTAAACAGTTCCTAGTCGATTGAGCCGTCCGTTAATAAGGATAAGGATCGCTCGAGATTGAGACTAGCATTTGCGATGCCGAGTACCACGTTTCATTGGTATGGAACATAGAGATGTTCAAAGCATGCAAATGGATATTCATACGATGAATGATCGAACTACCCTATCCGGACTTTCCAAGTGGTTATCACTTATCGAGTGGATAAAGTTCGCGGTTTTGGTTGTACACCATTAGTCCTTACTACTTGAAACATCATTGAGACTCTATATGCTAGTACTGTACTTTGACTCGTTTACCGACTCTATTGGGGTCATCAGGTGTCGGGATTGGGTACAGTTACGACACATATAGGAGTCGATGCTTTGTTGTCAAGGATTCACCACATACTTGCTAGTATGGATATCCTATGCAATCTAAGGAGATATTAGTGTGACGAATCTCTGGCCAGAGTACATGATGTGTTTTAAGAAATGGTTTCTTAGTAGCACATGCGATGTCACTATTTGATCTTCAAGATGCATTGCATAGTTATCGAATCTCGAACGACTCTCGATTTACCAATGGTTGTTGATTCGATCGGGATATATGGATGAAGGGACCGTACTGTACGCTAACCAAAATCTATTGGTTCTTGCAGGCACTATCAGTGATACCTAGGGAATCATGGGGCGATGTTGCTAGGCGCTCTTACCATGATTCGATGGGCAAGTCGGAAATTGTTGTTCCGAGTCACAAGGAGTTGTGAGCCCACGGCTAGCTGTATCCCTGAACCATTGAGGGTCACACAAATAATGGATTTTTAATCTCCGTTCAGATAATTAAATCTAAAGAGTTAAATTTAGTGAATAAAGAAGTGGGACTTCTTATATCAGAGTAGAAGAGTAAGATTTCCTAAAATGACATAGGGATGGGCATTTTTGGAAATCACTAAATTCGGATTCAGAAAATTTATCTTGACTTTAAAAGATGCAAAAATGGTTTCTGTGCACATTGGTGATATTGGTTTATCAATCTGAGTCACGATGAATTTTATATTAATTTCTGAATATGCGGGCTTTACTTGTCAGGGTTGAACTTATGACTAATGGGCCCTAAGCTGTTAGCAGCCCACATTATAAATAAGTTATTGCAGTGCAGAAATTAAACAACAGAGGCTCATAATTTCGAACACTAGGGTTTTTTGAGACCTAGAGTGGCCGCCCCCCTCTGTGTTTTCTCTCTGAAAATTCCAGCCTGTGAATTTTGAATTTGCAGTCTGGTTTAACGGATCAAATTCGTTAATTCTCTTCGTAGAAACTTCTGATAGATTTTCTAGTGCAATCTATCAGAGGGATTAAACTTCTGTTCGTGGACCTGATTGAAGAATTGTTCGTCCATCAGTTCCTGGGATATACAACAAGAGCAGAGTAATCTGTTGGTGTCCATAATCTCGTTTCGAGATTCAAGGTAAAAATTTAATTGTTATTTAATTTTTACACGCACAATTTAATCGTAAAGTTTTGATACCCATGATATGAAATCGTTCCATATAAAATTTTAAAACTTCCGCTGCACCGGGTATCAATTCTGATTGATCTGATCACCGTTTTCCAACAGTGGTATCAGAGCCAGGTTGCTCAGATCAAGCGATTAAATTAATCTATTGTACAAAAATTTTTAAGCCTCGGTTTTTGAAACAAAATAAATTTTTTTTTAAAAATAAATTTTTTTTGACGGGCAAAACACGGGCAGCGATTGGATCGCTGCCCAAGGGGCAGCGACGGGCTGCCCGGGATCGTCCCGGGCGGCCCGGGAAAATTTAATTTTTATTTAAATTAAAAAATTTAATATGTTAAAATTCTATTTTTTTGGTCCGATCGAAAATTGTTTTTGATTGGTCCACGAGGCGTCGGATCGAATTGTTCGAGTCCGAAAATTTTAAAATTGATTTTTGGATAAATTTGAATTTTTGGAAAATTTATAGATTTTATCCGTTAAATCAGATTTTATGAAATTAATTATTTTTGGTACAATTGATGATAAGATATGATCTTATGGAAATATTGAGTAAAATATGATTTTATGTATAAAATTGGATTTTATATGTAAAATATGATTTTATTTGATAAAAAGATAAAAAATGATTTTGTATGTAAAATAAGATTTTATATATGGAATATGATTTTATCCTTTTAATTTAATTGTCATTGCATGTTATCCAATAAATTAATTTTGAATTAAATATTATTGGATAAGGATGATCGATTGCCATGACCAATTTTGTAGGTGTATGTTAGGGAATTTACATTTGTTTTTATTGTTGTTGGATTTATTAATGGGCCTGGTTTATGGCCCAATATGAATTTTCATATGTAATAAAAGTGGGCCTGGTTTATGGCCCGTTCCCACCCCTGAAAATGTATCCCCTACTTGTCATAGTTATTTATTGTAAATACATTATACTTAGTGGGAGATGAAGATTGGAAGCGTGGTGGGCCCAGCAGACAATAAAGACTGAAGAAATGTAAATTGGAAGCACAATGTAATAGGATTGCATTGCATACTTGCATATTACCTAGGATTGGACTTAGACTCGTGATTGCACGGGTCGATTAGAAATGGAATCGATCATCCTATATAATATATGATATTATCGTTGTATGCATGTTTAGAATAAATTGTATGAATCCCGCAAGCATACAAATTTTAAATGATGAGAAAAATTTTCAAAATTAAAATCCCTCATTTTAAATATGATTTAAAATTGATATCAAGATTAAAAGGAAATTTAAATATTGTTTAAATGTTCCTACCTTCCATCAACGATCAATGTATGAGATGCTACCCGCGGATACGGTCCGGCTCATATTATTGGGGGGGCCCGTTCGTCGGAAAGCTGTACATTGGATCGACACATGTTGTAAGTTGGGTGGAACTCCCATGGGATCGGCTCATATTATTGGGGGATCCACATGGCGACCGTCCATCACAACTTAATATTGATGGGTCATCTTGACGTGTCACAATAAACGGCGTCATATTATTGGGCCCTTATTGGACATGAGGTAAAAACGTGGAGGTTGCTTTGGAAGCAATTGGGCTCTACCTTTTGAAAATTATGGTTGGCTGATATTATTCGGGACCATAGTTTGTCAATTGGACTCCATGTTCCCACTAAGGAAAACAGTTTCCCGTTTTCACTAGAGGGTAGTGAAATCGTTAAAATAGTGGGAGTGAGATTCATAAAATAAATTTCGCCTATTTTATGTCTTAGTAAATTAATTAAACAATCGCTGATTATTGTCTGTTTTTTTTCAGTATTTCATTAAGATGAATTCGCGCAATCCACTATTCTCTATTCTCGAACAAAATAAACTGACTGGCGCAAACTATACGAAATGGTTCCATAAGTTGAAGATTGTCTTGACCTCGGAGAAGATGCTCTACGTGTTAGAAAAATCTCCTCCGAAGGAAGCACCAGCTGATATAAGTCCGGAAGAGTTGGCCAAACTTGATAAATGGTGGGACCATGATATCAAGGCCAAATGCTATATGCAAGCTTCGATGTCTGATGAACTCCAGAGGCGATTTGAGGATACCGTGAATGCTGCTGACATTCACGTACAACTCAAGGAACTTTTTGGGGCTCAATTGAGAGCTGAAAGGTTCGCTACTGTAAAAGAGTTAATGACGTGTCACATGCGTGAAGGGACTTCGGTCCGTGATCATGGGGTACGCGTGATTTGGCTCATTCAGAAGTTGGTAACGCTTGATTTGGTATTAGAGCATGAACTCAATGTGGACTTATTACTTCTCTCTCTTCCTTCATCGTTTGACGGTTTTGTGGTGAATTTCAATATGAACAAGATAGAGGCCTCCCTTGAAAAGATGGTCAATATGCTTGTAACTTATGAAGCCACTTTAAAGAAGGATAAACCGGTTCTCTTGGTGGGCTCCTCTTCTTCTGCTAAGAAGGGGCCAAGTACAAAGGGTAAGAAAAGTTCTGCCCCATCCAAGAAAACCGGACCCGAGAAGAAGAACAAGACAAAGGCTTCAAACATGGAAAAGTCCAAGGATGTTTGCCATCACTGCAAGAAACTCGGTCATTGGAAACGTAACTGCAAGGAATATCTAGAGCAGTTGCGAACTGCGAAAGGTATGTTTTATATTGAAATAAATGTTTCACTTAATACTACTTCTTGGGTATTGGATACCGGATGTGGATCTCACATTTGCAATGATTTGCAGGTGATGACAAGAAGTCGCAAGCTTAGAATGGGTGAGACCCATCTGAGGCTCGGAAATGGTTCTAGAGTTGAAGCCAAAGCTGTGGGAGACGTTTATTTAATTTTGCAGAACGATTTTAAGTTACTTTTGAGAGATGTTTTATTTGTTCCAGATTTGATTAAAAACATTATTTCTGTTTCTATGCTTGATAGAGATGGTTTTTCTTGCAATTTTGTGAATGGGATTTGCAATATTTACAAGAATGAATGTTTGATTGGAAATGGACAACTTGAAAACGATCTGTATAACTTAAAATTAAAAGACGTTCCAATAAATTATGTTGATAAACCGGTAACAACGAACAAAAGGAAAATCGATAGTCAAAACCCGGCAAACCTTTGGCATGCTAGGCTAGGTCATATTTCCTCAAGGAGGATGAACAAGCTAGTGGGAGAGGGCATGTTTGATATGT
The DNA here is from genome assembly GCF_033568475.1 of Henckelia pumila. Classification (NCBI taxonomy): domain Eukaryota; kingdom Viridiplantae; phylum Streptophyta; class Magnoliopsida; order Lamiales; family Gesneriaceae; genus Henckelia; species Henckelia pumila. The sequence continues at coordinate 73,582,675 of NC_133123.1, forward strand.
CTGATATTAACTCTCTACCTACTTGTGAGTCCTGCCTGAAAGGAAAAATGACTAAATCTCCTTTTAAGGGGAAACCTGAGCATAGTCAAAATCTGTTGGATTTGATCCATACAGATGTTTGTGGTCCATTTAGAATTGGTACTCAATTTGGCCACACCTACTTCATTACCTTTACTGATGATTATTCAAGGTATGGGTATTTATATTTAATGAAATATAAGTCTGAAGCATTTGAAAAGTTCAAAGAATTCAAGGCTGAAGTAGAAAACAAGCTAGGTAAAAGTATTAAAGCACTTCGATCGGATCGAGGTGGAGAATACTTAAGTACCGAGTTTTTGGACTATCTGAAAGAGAATGGGATTCTCTCTCAGTGGACTCCTCCTATGAAACCTCAGCTGAATGGTGTATCGGAGCGTCGTAATCGAACTTTGTTGGACATGGTTCGATCCATGATGAGCTTCACTGAGCTTCCACCTTCGTTTTGGGGCTACGCGCTTGAAACAGTGGTGTTGTTGTTGAACAACGTCCACACCAAAGCAGTGGATAAAACACCATACGAGTTATGGAATGGCAAAGCTCCTAAGTATTCGTACTTGAGGATTTGGGGATGTCCTGCTTACGTGAAGCAGACAGTGGGAGATAAGTTGGATAGTCGATCCACCTTATGTTATTTTGTAGGGTATCCGAAGAATTCAATCGGATATTATTTCTATCATCCTACTGAAACAAAAGTGTTTGTTTCAAGGAATGCCACCTTCTTGGAGAAGGAGTTCTTATTGGATAAGAAAGGCGAGATGATGGAACTCGAAGAAATTCGAGAAGAACCCGAAATACAAAATAATGATCCCATACCTCAAGAATCTTCAGAGGACACGCCTATACCTAGAAGATCCGAGAGGACTTCTAGACCTCCTATTCGATATGGTCTTCTTCTTGAAGGGGATCAAGATGAACCCGACGTTGGATGTGATCCAAGAAACTTCAAGGAAGCAATTTCTGATGCGGATTCAAATTTATGGCTTGAAGCTATGCAGTCGGAAATAGATTCGATGCATACAAACCAAGTTTGGTCTTTAGTAGATCCTCCCGATGGAATTGTTCCAACAGGGTGTAAATGGATCTACAAGAGAAAGCTTGGGCCTGATGGTAAGGTATTGACCTACAAGGCACGATTGGTGGCGAAAGGTTATACTTAAAGACAAGGAGTTGACTATGATGAAACCTTTTCACCAGTTGCAATGTTCAAGTCCATAAGAATCCTTATTGCCATAGCTGCTTGGTATGACTATGAGATATGGCAAATGGATGTGAAGACTGCATTTCTTAATGGAAACATTAAGGAAGAGATCTATATGATGCAGCCTGAGGGATACACATCCATGGGAAGCGAGCATAAGGTATGCAAGCTTCAAATATCGATCTATGGTCTCAAACAAGCATCAAGAAGTTGGAACCAGAAATTTGATGAAACAATAAAGGATTTTGGTTTCATCAAGAACCCGGAGGAACCGTGCGTGTACAAGAAAGTAGTTAAGGATGCTGTGACATTCTTAGTACTTTATGTTGATGACATCTTACTCATTGGGAATGATGTAGGGATGTTGCAGTCAACAAAGATATGGTTATCAGGTAGATTCTCGATGAAGGATTTGGGTGAGGCATCCTATATTCTAGGGATACAGATCTATAGAGATAGATCTAAGAGAATGATAGGACTCACTCAAGCAACCTACATCGACACAATATTGAAAACGTTTTCAATGGATGGGTCCAAGAGAGGACATCTACCTATGTGTCATAGAGTTTCTCTATCCAAGTCCATGTGTCCCAAGACTGATGAAGAGATAGAGAAAATGACACATGTACCATATGCGTCAGCCATAGGTAGTATCATGTATGGGATGATATCTACCAGACCGGATGTAGCATTTGCTCTGAGTGTCACGAGCAGATATCAAGCCAATCCCGGTCAAATGCATTGGAAAGCCGTGAAGGACATTCTTAAGTACTTACGAAGGACTAAGAATATGTTCATGGTATATGGAGGAAGAGAACTGAAATTGGAAGGCTATACCGACTCTAGCTTCCAAAGTGACGTGGATGACTCGAAGTCAACCTCTGGATTTGTGTTCATGCTCAATGGCGGTGCTGTCTCTTGGAAGAGTTCCAAGCAGGACACCACAGCGGATTCCACCACTGAGGCAGAATACATTGCGGCATCAGCTGCTGCTAAAGAGGCTGTTTGGATGAGAAATTTCGTCCAAGAGTTGGGTGTTATTCCTGAAGTTGTTGGTCCAGTCCTGGTGTACTGTGACAACACGGGTGCCGTTGCTCAGGAAAAGGAACCAAGGTCTCATCAAAGATCCAAACACGTACTGAGGAAATACCACATCATCCGGAAGATCGTAGAAAGAGGAGATATCACTGTCGAGAGAGTGGCCTCTGCAGACAATATCGCTGATCCACTTACTAAGCCCTTTCCAGGACCATTATTTGACAAACATCGCGAAGCAATGGGACTCCGTAGTATGACTAGTTGGCTTTAGGGCAAGTGGGAGATTGAAAGAGTGGGTGCCCGGTGAGCCAACTAATGGCTAAGGGCTTTTATGACTCTATGTATAAACAATCTTTTGTTTAATATAATTTACACTTTTATAATGGCGTTTACTTTATCTTTTATCATATTATTATGTTGTGACATACTATAAGATGTTTAGATGAAGACCTTGAATATACTATAGTGTATGTAAGATGTGGTGGCACATGGGGATGGCTATCATGAAACACATCTTATAGTCACTGTATATTCTAAACAGTTCCTAGTCGATTGAGCCGTCCGTTAATAAGGATAAGGATCGCTCGTGATTGAGACTAGCATTTGCGATGCCGAGTACCACGTTTCATTGGTATGGAACATAGAGATGTTCAAAGAATGCAAATGGATATTCATACGATGAATGATCGAACTACCCTATCCGAACTTTCCAAGTGGTTATCACTTATCGAGTGGATAAAGTCCGCGGTTTTGGTTGTACACCATTAGTCCTTACTACTTGAAACATCATTGAGACTCTATATGCTAGTACTGTACTTTGACTCGTTTACCGACTCTATTGGGGTCATCAGATGTCGGGATTGGGTACAGTTACGACACATATAGGAGTCGATGCTTTGTTGTCAAGGATTCAACACATACTTGCTAGTATGGATATCCTATGCAATCTGAGGAGATATTAGTGTGACGAATCTCTGGCCAGAGTACATGATGTGTTTTAAGAAATGGTTTCTTAGTAGCACATGCGATGTCACTATTTGATCTTCAAGATGCATTGCATAGTTATCGAATCTCGAACGACTCTCGATTTACCAATGGTTGTTGATTCGATCGGGATATATGGATGAAGGGACCGTACTGTACGCTAACCAAAATCTATTGGTTCTTGCAGGCACTATCAGTGATACCTAGGGAATCATGGGGCGATGTTGCTAGGCGCTCTTACCATGATTCGATGGGCAAGTCGGAAATTGTTGTTCCGAGTCACAAGGAGTTGTGAGCCCACGGTTAGCTGTATCCCTGAACCATTGAGGGTCACACAAGTAATGGATTTTTTATCCCCGTTGAGATAATTAAATCTAAAGAGTTAAATTTAGTGAATAAAGAAGTGGGACTTCTTATATCAGAGTAGAAGAGTAAGATTTCCTAAAATGACATAGGGATGGGCATTTTTGGAAATCACTGAATTCGGATTCAGAAAATTTATCTTGACTTTAAAAGATGCAGAAATGGTTTCTGTGCACATTGGTGAAATTGGTTTATCAATCTGAGTCACGATGAATTTTATATTAATTTCTGAATATGCGGGCTTTGCTTGTCAGGCTTGAACTTATGACTAATGGGCCCTATGCTGTTAGCAGCCCACATTATAAATAAGTTATTGCAGTGCAGAAATTAAACAACAGAGGCTCATAATTTCGAACACTAGGGTTTTTTGAGACCTAGAGTGGCCGCCCCCCTCTGTGTTTTCTCTCTGAAAATTCCAGCCTGTGAATTTTGAATTTGCAGTCTGGTTTAACGGATCAAATTCGTTAATTCTCTTCGTAGAAACTTCTGATAGATTTTCTAGTGCAATCTATCAGAGGGATTAAACTTTTGTTCGTGGACCTGATTGAAGAATTGTTCGTCCATCAGTTCCTGGGATATACAACAAGAGCAGAGTAATCTGTTGGTGTCCATAATCTCGTTTCGAGATTCAAGGTAAAAATTTAATTGTTATTTAATTTTTACACGCACAATTTAATCGTAAAGTTTTGATACCCATGATATGGAATCGTTCCATATAAAATTTTAAAACTTCCGCTGCACCGGGTATCAACCTGACATGATATCGATTATCAACAGCTCTGAGTACTTTAAAATCTGTGAATACAGCATATTATTCTATGATTAATGAATAGTCCGAATAGACTAATCCGATTTTGCAGAATACACTGTATGAGATGTGAATAACAGCTATCTATTCAGATATGTGAAGAAGATAGAGATATGATGAAATTACAGGAATGATTAAAATCTATTGTCAGGATTAAGACTTTAGATTTATTCGACAGAATGTGGCATCGATTGATTGACTTATGTTCTGAGAGTTGGTTATATTATCTGAGTTGATTTTCCAGATGTTGAGAATATTCTCAGAACTTTAATACCTGATTCGATATTACTTGACTTGATGTGTTGCCACTTGATGATTATAATTCCTGTAACAGCTATTGAGTCGATTTTGAGATAATTCTATGATGATATGATGAAAAAAAATCTGATTTCTTTGTGTTGAAATGATACTACCGAAGTATATGACATCAGATCAGACATTATTTGTCAATATCAGATCAGATTTGATTTGAGACACACAAAGATTTTGAAGATGAAATTGTACGAAATGAAAACAGAGAAGAAGAAACCAGAATTAGTAATTGAATGATAGATATAACTTTTGAAGCTGAAACTGATTAGTTAAGCGAAAAAGTTATTCTTGAAACATCATTCAATTCAGAATAGAGAAAGAGCAGAGTTGAATTTACAGATTTATAATATGAAGTTGAATACTGATCTTGAAGCAATGAACAGAATGATAGTGTAGACTTGATATATGTTCTATGCAGAGCATGTAATAACATAAAGAAAGAAACAAGTCAACACAAAAAGCTGAAATTCATTGAATGAGATGTCCGACAGAATTGATGATTTGATTAAAAGATTTATTCTTTTCAGCTCGATACAATGGGTCCGAATTGTTCCATGTGAATAAGAGAATGAAGTATCAGAAGATTCTTCCTATGTACTTTAATTAGATGAGATAGATTTCGAAAAGAGTCTGAGTTAAGTCGATTAGTCGACAAATCTTTGATTGAAGAAAGAAACAGCTCAGAACGAATTCTTTTCAATGATTGAAAGTACAACTGAATAGATAATAAAGACAAGAGAATAGAATGCAGATTCGAAGAAAGAATCTGAGAAGAGATGAAGAGATGAGATACGAAGTTCAGAGTTATATGATTGAAGTGAGAATAACTTCAGATAATTATTCAGTCTATCAGATTGAATAGTTCGATTGAATATGATTTCGAGGACGAAATCATTTCTTAGAGGGGATGAATTGTAAGGCCCGAAAATATTAAATTATTAATTATGGGATTTGAGAATTAAATTCCATATTATGGGCTAATATTGATTTGAGAATTTATGGAAATGATAGATTTAATTTCCGAGCCGAAAATACTTAATTTGAGAATTTACGGATTTTGAGAATTAAATTCCGAGAATTCTTAAATTTAAAGAATAAATATTTGATTTGAATATTTATGGAATTTAAGATTAAATTTCATGTTTCGGGAATTAATATTATTATTTCGAAGATGAAACCCGATCAGAGACTGATTTGCAAATATCGAAGTTGAAGGACTGAAATGCAAAAGGCCGGGATTATTTGATTAATCCGAATTTATTTAATTATAATCCGAGTATATTTAATTTGGGAATATTTAGAGTTTCGATTTTAATTCTAATATTCTTAAATTATTTTAAATTGAAATTGAATTAAAACGAAGGCCGAGGACTGAATTGCAATTAATGAAGACTTGAGGGGTTAAATTGCAAATATGCAACACATATCTGAGTTTTAATCAGATTATCAGCATGCTACATGTATATGTTATGTATATTCATAATTATTCAGAAAATTCGAACAGAGGAAGCCGAACCCTTCTCTTTTCTTTTCATTTTGATTTTCAAAACGCCGTAACTTTTGATCCGCTCGTTCGATTTCAATTCCGAAAGATGTTCGGGAATCCTTGCGATGAGAACTCCTAATTGATGTAAGTATTTTATTATCTCGGCATGTTTTGAAGATCGAAATATGGCAGAGATCAGATTATGAATTTATGTTTGCGTTCTTGAGTTGTATGCCGTTCGATATCGAAGCCAGATTGAAAATGAATTAAGGAATGAACTTGTTATGATGTCCAGCTTGTATTTGATATAATTAGATGCTGTTATGAGGATTAGACTGATGGGTTATTGATTTGAATACACGTTTGAGTTGTATTGAAGATGAAAATGAATTCGATATTTCGTCGGTTACCGATTTTTAATCGCTATGCCGTCGATTCGTGTTTTGAGACTAGTTGATAGCTGATTATTGAGATGAGATGTTCTTTGAAATGTTATCGATGATATAGCATTTTTATTCCTCGATTTCAGTCAAGTTTTGAAGACTAACGACTCAAGACTCCGAATTCGAATTGAAGAAGAAGAAGTGAGGTTTGAAATGAATTTGATTGAAGATGTGTTGATGATTTTGACTCGATTATGAAATGATTGAATAGAATGAAGATTGATATGAATGTTTTGATGCTATCTTTCAGATTTGAAGCGTTCAAAACAGAAGAAATACGAAGGTATAATGACAACATCGCGAGTCAGGGACTTTGAAACTCAAGAACAACTATTCTTGAGTTATCCCACCAAAATCACATACGTATTTATTGTTTTGATTTGATTTTGATGTTGTCGATCTATCCCAGGTAGTGGATCTTTGATTTGAGTTGATATGATTATGATACGAAACTATATTGAATTGATTCTATGTCAAGGTTGTGGTTAACCTTATTTTCTAGCCCATAATGGCTACATTAGATGAATATTCATGTCAAGATCGGATACGAATCTTGATGGCAATGAAGTTGAATGAATCAATTCTCGATCGATCGAAAGAAGCATTATTTACTCTATTTGTTGAGTCGAGTTAAATAGAGTCGATATGATTTACTTAACGCTTTTGATATGTTGCTTATACTTGATTTCTCACCGGAGTTTATCCGGTTGTTGCTTTGTTTTGTATGTGTGCATTGCAACAGATGGGGCAGGAGCTAGTCTGAGAGGACGTTTATAGCTCGGGAGCGAGATTTAGCAAGTGTGGACTCGGGTTTTAAGTTGAAAAACTTGACATGAAACTTATGTTTTAGAAGCTCACTTTTGAGACTTGGTGTAGCTTGTAGTTTCATGTCTTTTGAGCTATTTATTTGCTTTAATAAATGCATGATTTGATGTTAGGAACTTGATATATGAATGTATGCATGTTCTTAGATTTTATAACATGTTTAGACTCGAATTTTGTTGGTTGATTCATTCTATTGTTCCAAGCTTGACAGCAGAAAATGTCTTCTGGTGTTTGCTGGAAATGGTGCCCGCTCGATCGAGTGAAGTTCACCGATCGAGCGAGGCCCTTAAATTGAAGGCAGAAAATCGAGCATTTTGGGCTCGCTCGATCGGTTGGTTTTGACCGATCGAGCGAGGACAAATTTTGTTCAGACCCGAGAGCATGATTTTATTGCTCGCTCGATCGACTGAATTTGCCCGATCGAGCGAGGCTTCGAATTTTTTTTAAAAAAAAAAAAAAATTCTGCTCTTGGTGTATTACTCTTAATTGTTTGATTAATTTTTTAATTAATTATTAGTTGCCCTAAGACGAGATTAGCAACCCGAGGTCCCCACATCAGATGTATTAAAGATTTCAGTATTTGATGTACTTAGTTATTGTTGTATTGTACACCTTTTAGTGTAATCTTTTGATTAAGTTATGTATTACATGGGATTGTAATAAAGATTGTATTAGAACCTGGATTTGTGATTCAAGTATTGTAATCTTTGAGATTAACTTGGTTGTTTTGAATAAAAGACTGATCATTGTTTTAATGAGTACTTGGGATTTTGCATGTTTTCAATGAATAGTTCTAGATATTTTACCTAGAATATTCTAGTAAACCAAGTGTTTTCCAGAGGTGATGGATTTTCATCAGGATGACAGACTAAGTAATACCAAGAGTTGTGGATTGTGACCAGTACTAGACGTGAGGAAGCGCGACCTTAGTCGTTATTACTCTGGAAGTTTTCATACTTCAGAGGTTGTTTTGGAGGCCTTGTACTCCAGGGACTATATAGGGAAGGTTACTCAGTTTGGAAATTTGGAAACAATCACAACAGGGTATGGCTTTGGATAGGACAGATACCATGTGTGGTATCAAGGTTTAGTTAACGTTTGTTTGAGATAAAGATGTTCCGTTGACAGAACAGTCTTGGAATGGATTTTTCCTTGGCAAGTAATTGTTCTGATTAGACAAGTTTTAATCTTGATTTGTGATTTCGGGATTTAATCCAGGAGATTAGTTGAATTGATATTCAACGGGATTTAATTATCAGATGCTTGCAGACTCGGGATTTGAGTTGTGCCTCTACAGAGAATTTTCCTTGACCAATGATTTTGGTCCAGATAGGAAAATTTCATAATATCAGAGACTCAAGGTTGAGTTATGCCAGGGTGCTCTTGACTGTCGGGTTTCGAGATGGTATAGTAAGTGCAACCTTATGCCGGTGTATTCTGGAAGGATTCTTTTGTTCCAGTTTGGAATTATAGGAAGACTTACCTCAGTCTCGTTGTATGTACAGTCATAGCAATGGGTATAACTATCAGGAAAATATTCAGGATTTATTTGAGTCTTCTGGAATTATACTTGGTACTGGATTAGTTCCAAGGGATTTGAGTTGTCGTCTGACTTCATCAGAGATACAGACTTTGGTTTTCGTGGACAGAATAGTCTTGGAAAGGATTCCTTGACAAGTGAATATTCTGGACGGATAGTTCTCACACGTGATACTGGGGGAGAAACAGGAGGTTTTACCAGTATTGTCTGATTCTATCAGAAGTATAATTAGTGATCAGGATCTTGATTACAAGATGAACAGGAAATTCTAAGTGATGAGTTTACTTAGGTAAGTTTTCCTGTAAGAATTGGAATTTTATTGATGGGTTATCAAGAAAAAAAGAATTTTATCAGGGCACTGTGATGACTTATACTGGGAGACGTGAACTGTGATCAACGATAGACATGGGAGAGTATATTTCCATTAATATTCTGGAAGTTTTTTGTACTTCAGAAGGGGATGGAAAATTTACTCAGTCTAGAGATCATTGCAACAGTTACGTTAAAATATAATTTAGCGTCAGTCTGATAACCTTGAAAAGATACTCGATTCTATTGACAGATGTCATGAGCCTGCTAAGTTACAGCATGGATTCGTCAGTATGAGAATTCACTTGGATAGTGAAAGCTGAGCACTTAGGTGTTCATGTATGTTTTGAAATGGTCAGTTAAATTGGTGAAAGTATGGCGCCCAATGATTATTTACAATTATTTGTCTGAGGTAGATACAGATGTTATAACCTCGTGACGGGGGAGCTAAATATTTTTTTGCATAAAGAACGATTGAAATTGTTCAATTTTTGGTAGACTGATGTAACGCCCTGTTTTTATCTTAAATGAGTTCATTTGAGTTAATCAGAGATTACAGAGTTCTCGAGCCGGTTTGATTTTGATCAGGGTCCTTTTTGCAAATTTTGGAAATTTCGGGGACTAAAACGCAAATATTGATTTTTATATATTATCTACACTTAGATTTTGTTGACAAAGTCTTCTTCTTCCTCCTCCAAACCGTGAGCTCCATTGAAGACGCCTCCAACCTTTTCCAAGCTTCCAGATTTCAGTCCGAGCTCGATCCGGCCGTTGGAATTTATTTCTGAAGGCAGATTATCGATCACTGCAGTGAGAGCTCTGTTATATCGTAAGTTTTTCTACGATCGGATACATTCTAGTTTTTGGATGTTGTTAGAATCGTTCTAGATTCGAGTATGTTGTTCTAGACAGAGTTCTGATCGTTTATTATCTGTCGGTTTTGAATTAGAGCGACGTTCGGATTTGTTATGATTTTTGGAAGCCATTTTCGAAAATGTGGATTTTGAGATTGATGGGTTTGCTTTGTTTTGATTGTCTTAGAATTTTTATGAGGTTATATCGCTATTGAACTGCTGTCTGCGTTGTCGGTTTGTTCAGTTATAGCCGTTATGCCGTCGGTTTGAGTTTTGGAGATTTGAACCGTTTTTGAAGTTGTTGAACTTGGCTTGTAAGTCGATCATGGTAATTGATCTTTGATTGTATCTGAACAGATTCGTTTGGAGTTGTCAAGCCCTGTGTTAGCAGCATTGGTCGTCGAGAATTGGACGAAGAACGGTAAAGAGATTACCTTGAACCGTTGCCTTTGTTGTTGGATTGTTTAGTTGTTGATTAAACTTTTTGTTGTAGCTTATCCAGAGTTGGAACTACTGCATTGAAAGGTAAAAGCAGTCATCGTAGAGGGATAGCATACTCGGGACTGTTGGTTCTCGAGTTTCCCCTTTTTAAATCACATATTGCATTGATACTTGTTCTAGCACGTGGAACTTGTATTTGTTGATTGATTGAGTTTTTGTTATGTGGCTTATGTTTATGTTTCTGTTATGCATTCATCTTGAGCCTACTTTGATTTCAGCGGGCAGAACCGCCCTTTTTGTTAGACGTTTGGGAACTATGATTGAGTGGCCTAGGTTGTAGTATTTCACCTAGTGCTAGCATACTCATTATGGTTGCTCAAAGTCTAGAGGAGTGGGATACGTGGCACCACCTCGATTGGGAGAGTCGGTGAGTCGTTACGTGATCTCATCCTCGGGATCCCAAAAGCAGAGCAATACTCCCGTGTTTATCAGAATCGATATCCTGGTTTTAAAGACATGCATATCATTAACTTCGACTTGAATATGTGGTTTGATAGCATGTTGTATATTCATTTCTTGATATGTTGCTTTTACTGGGATTATCATTCTCACCGGTTATCCGGCTGTTGCTTTGTTTTGTATGTGTACTTGGCAACAGGAAGGGCAGGATCAAGTCAGCATAGACCTGGTTAGCGTCCAGAGCAAGAGATAGAAGTGAGACTCGTTTAGAAGTCGAATCAGCATGTCAACCTAGTTATGTTTTGCAATCATGTTTAGTCATTCGAACTTCTCGTATATGTTTTGTAAGCGAGAAATGATGTAGGTGCTATTGAATTGAATGTTGCTCTTCCCTAAACCTTTCTTGTATTGTTATTGGAATGTCAAATACTCTTAATGCAAGTGTCTAGGTTTTGATTGAGTTAATTACAGTGCCTTAACCTTTCTGGGCGAGGGAACGGCGCGGGCGCGCGGCCTCTTTGCGAGGTATGAGCGCGGGCGCGCTTCATTTGGCGCGAGCGCGCTGGGTTTTGCGGGGCGTAGGCGCGGGCGCGCTGATGCCAGCGCGGGCACGCGAGCCTCCTTTTAAAAATATATATATATATATATATATATATATTGGGTTCTTGATTACTTATCGCTTGTTGTCTGATATTAGTTGTTTAGAAACGAGGTCTCACATTAAGTGGTATCAGAGCATTAAGATTCTTGGTCGAACTAAAGTGAGCGGGTAGATCGAGTCTGCATGTATTGGCTCCTCGCATGTGTTTGAATTATTTTAACTATGTACTTAATTCCATGCGAGCATGCTTTATTATTGAGAATTATTGAATAACATGGTTATGTGATTTAATTTATAAAGCATGATCTACTTGAGATATAACTGTTTCTGTTACCGACTGGTATCCGGTATTCCAAGCGGTTGTAAGGGCACTGATTGTAGCGATTGAGATATCTCGTGTCCTAACCTTTGATTATCAGATGGGTCCTCGTCGAGTGATAAACAGAAAAACACCGCCAGTTATCCCTGCGACTGAGCAAGCTAGCACTGAGGTTGATCAGTTGGATGCTTCAGCGACTCCTATGGAAACCTTGCTGAAGAGGTTTCAGTCGTTCAATCCGCCGTTGTTGATGGGTTCAGAAAATCCAGTTGACTGCGAGAGTTGGTTGGATGATATTGATCAGCTGTTCGATTCCATTGATTACACAGATGACCGCAGAATCAGGTTAGTCATTCATCAGCTACGTGGGGTTGCTAAGAGCTGGTGGATCATGACAAAGAAAGCAATGGAGAGTAGAGGTACGGAGGTTACTTGGACTCTTTTTAAATCTGAGTTTTATAAGCGGTTTTTCCCTATCTCGTATCGTAAAGATAAGGGAGCAGAGTTTGCCAATCTGAGGCAAGGGAATCTGAATATTGAAGAGTACGTGGCTAAGTTTGATAGTCTGTTGCGTTTTGCACCGCTAATTGCCGGAGATGAAGAAGCTAAGGCAGATCAGTTCATCAATGGTTTGAACCCCGACGTCTTCACGTTGGTAAACACCAACAGGCCTAACAACTTTGCGGATGCTATGAATTACGCAAAGGGAGCGGAAGCAGGCTTGTGGAGGCAAAGAGGTAACCAGGTAGCACCTCAGCAACAGAGACAGTATCAGAACCAACCATCTCAGTACCAGAATCAGCCACCTCAACATCAGAACCAGCAGCAGAGGTATGAAGGTGGTAGCAGTGGGGGAAACAGAAAGGACCAGTACAAAGCAAGAGGTAAACAGTTCAAGAGGCAAGGAAACAGTTCGTCCAGTTCCAGTGGTTCGAAGCAATTCGGTTCAGGACCGAGTTCTGGGTCATCATCCTTGTACTGCAGCAAGTGTGGAGGAAGACACTCACCGGATCAGTGTGTGGGAGTCTTCGGCAATTGCAACACATGTCAGCAACCGGGACACTTCTCTAAGGTGTGCCCTCAACGTAATAGAGATAGAGCTCAGAGTGGGAGTTCGTCTAGACCTGCAGCTCAGCCGGAGAGGCAGTCGTCTGCAGTGCACTCTTTCCAACCTCAGCAACAGCAGTACAGACAGGGAGGTAGCTCTAGTGCAAATCAGCCTCCGAGACAGCAAGCACGAGTCTTTGCATTGACAGAGGATCAGGCTCAGGCAGCACCTGACGATGTCATAGCAGGTAACTGTTCGATTTTCGGTCATTCTGCTCATGTCTTGATAGATACAGGTGCTTCCCATTCCTTTATCTCTGAGAAATTTGTGTTATTGCATGCTTTGCCAACTGAATTGTTGCCTACAGTAGTAGCTGTTACTTCGCCTTTGGGTGGAGGAATTGTTTATGTCAGACTAGTCAGGAACTGTGAACTTTGTTTTGAGGGAAATTTGTTAGAATTCGACTGTATTGTGCTTGGGTTGTCAGATTTTGATTGTATTGTCAGTATAGATGCTTTGACCAAGTACAGGGCAACAGTTGATTGTTTTCTGAAGGTTGTCAGGTTCAGACCTGAAATGGCAGACGAGTGGAAATTCTTTGGTAAGGGTTCTCGATCTAGAATTCCTTTGATTTCAGTGTTATCTATGACTCATTTGTTACAGAGAGGTGCAGAAGGATTTTTGGTTTATGCGGTTGATGTACTGAAATCTAGCTCAGCTTTGGTTGACTTACCAGTGGTTAGAGATTTTGCTGATGTGTTTCCGGAAGATGTTCCTGGATTGCCACCCATTCGAGAGGTTGAATTCAGCATTGACTTAGTGCCAGGTACTCAACCTATTTTAAAAGCTCCTTATCGTATGGCACTTGTTGAATTGAGAGAGTTGAAGGAGCAGCTTGAGGATTTGATTGCCAAGGGATACATCAGACCTAGTGTATCGCCTTGGGGTGCTCCTGTTCTATTCGTTCGGAAGAAGGATGGTTCTATGCGGCTCTGTATCGACTACCGTCAATTGAATCAGGCTACGGTTAAGAACAGGTATCCTTTACCCCGAATAGATGACTTGTTTGATCAACTGCAGGGTTCTTCTGTCTACTCTAAGATTGATCTGAGGTCAGGTTATCATCAGTTGAGAGTGCGAGAGGAAGACGTTCCTAAGACCGCATTCAGAACGAGGTATGGTCATTTTGAGTTTATAGTCATGCCGTTCGGTTTGACTAACGCTCCAGCGGTTTTCATGGGTTTGATGAACCGTATCTTTCAGCGTTATTTAGATGAGTTCGTCATTATCTTTATCGATGATATTCTTATCTACTCGAAGAACCGTACTGACCATGCAGAGCACTTGAGGACCGTACTGCAGATTTTGCGAGTTGAACAGTTGTTTGCCAAGCTGTCTAAGTGTGAATTCTGGTTAGATCGAGTTGTCTTTCTCGGTCATATCATTTCTGGAGATGGGATTTCTGTCGATCCCAGCAAGATTGAAGCGGTTATGAATTGGCCTAGACCTACTTCAGTGCCGGAGATCCGAAGCTTCATGGGTTTAGCTGGTTATTACCGTCGTTTCATCGAGGGTTTCTCGTCTATTGCCAAGCCTATTACCCAGCTGACTCAGAAGAATGCGCCTTTTGTCTGGACTGCAGATTGTGAGGCTAGCTTTGTTGATCTGAAGAGGAGACTGACCAGTGCTCCAATTCTTTCTATTCCGAATGGTACTGGAGGTTTCACAGTCTATTGTGATGCTTCTAACCGAGGCTTGGGTTGTGTTCTTATGCAGCATAAGCATGTGGTAGCGTATGCATCGAGACAGCTGAAACCGCACGAGACTCGTTATCCGGTTCATGATCTTGAACTAGCTGCGATCGTCTTTGCTCTGAAGATCTGGCGTCACTATCTTTATGGTGAGTCTTTCGAGATCTTTTCTGACCATAAGAGCCTTAAGTACTTGTTTTCACAGGCAGAGCTTAATATGAGACAGAGAAGATGGTTAGATCTGTTGAAGGATTTCGATTGTGAAATCAAGTATTATCCGGGGAAGTCGAATGCAGTTGCAGATGCCTTGAGCCGAAAGCTATGTTCTTTATCTCTTACTACTATTGGCGTTTCTCAGTTGATCGATGATTGTTGCACTTCTGGTTTAGAGTTTGAGACAGATATGGAGACTATCAGAGTGTTTGCTATTCAAGCCGAACCGGAGTTGTTTGTTGCAATCAGAGAAGCACAGAAGTCTGAGCCGAGCATTCAGGTTTCAGTAGAGAAAGTCAGATCTGGGCATCAGTCAGAATTCCAGGTTAGAGATGACGTCTTGTTTGTGAATAACCGTATTGTTGTGCCTGATATTTCGGAGTTGAGACAGCGTATTCTCCGAGAGGCTCATTGCAGTCGGTTCAGTGTTCATCCTGGAGGTCGTAAGATGTACAACGATCTGAAGATTCAGTTTTGGTGGAAGAGAATGAAGAGCGACGTAGCGAGGTTTGTATCTCGGTGTTTGAATTGTCAGCAGGTGAAAGCAGAACGGAAGCGACCAGGAGGTCTGTTGCGCAGTCTATCTGTTCCTGAATGGAAGTGGGATCACATTTCCATGGATTTCGTCACGAAGCTACCACGATCCGTTCGAGGATGTGATGTCATTTGGGTAGTGATCGACCGATTGACGAAGTCTGCGTGTTTTATTTTGTACAGGATGACGTGTCGTCGTGATCAGATGGCTGAGTTGTATGTTAGCAATGTTGTGAGACTGCATGGTGTGCCGAAGTCGATCGTTTCAGATAGAGATCCTAGATTCACTTCTCACTTCTGGCACAGTCTTCAGGGGGCACTTGGTACTCGATTGCATCTGAGTACAGCTTATCATCCTCAGACCGATGGACAGTCAGAGCGGACTATCCAGACGTTAGAGGATATGCTGCGAGCGGTAGTGCTAGACTTTGGCACTAGTTGGCAGGATTCTTTGCCTCTTGTCGAGTTTTCTTACAACAACAGCTTCCAAGCGAGTATCGGTATGGCGCCTTTTGAGGCTTTGTATGGTAAGAAGTGCCGATCTCCGCTATTTTGGGATGACTTGTCCGAGTCACCAGATTTGGGACCGGATATGCTTAGAGATATGGCAGAGAAGGTTAAGATCATTCAGACCAGAATGAAGTCAGCTCAAGATAGACAGGCGAAGTATGCGAATGTCAGGCGTAGACCTCTGAATTTTGATCAGGGAGACCGAGTTTTTCTGAAGATTTCACCTTTCAGAGGCACTGTCAGATTCGGTAAGAGAGGGAAGTTATCTCCGAGATTCATCGGTCCGTACGAGATTCTCGAGAAGATAAGCGATCTTGCCTACAGACTTGCACTTCCTCCGTCTTTATCTGGTATTCACGATGCTTTTCACGTTTCTATGCTGCGAAAGTATCATCCAGATTCTTCTCATATCCTTCAGCCTGACGAAGCCGAGTTAGACGAGACCCTGAGCTATTTTGAACGATCGATTCAGATCCTTGATCGGAAAGAAAAGCAACTCAGAACCAAGTTGATTCCGTTGGTGAAAGTGCAGTGGAGCCATCACGGCGTCGAGGAAGAGACTTGGGAGACAGAATCTGGCATGAGACAGCGATTTCCGGAGCTATTCGGATGACGTGAGTTCTTCTTACTGTCTTTAGTTCTTTATTCTATCTTATGAGTTGTGGTTCTTGTTGATTTCGAGGACGAAATCTCTTCTTAGTGGGGGAGAATTGTAACGCCCTGTTTTTATCTTAAATGAGTTCATTTGAGTTAATCAGAGATTACAGAGTTCTCGAGCCGGTTTGATTTTGATCAGGGTCCTTTTTGCAAATTTTGGAAATTTTGGGGACTAAAACGCAAATATTGATTTTTATATATTATCTACACTTAGATTTTGTTGACAAAGTCTTCTTCTTCCTCCTCCAAACCGTGAGCTCCATTGAAGACGCCTCCAACCTTTTCCAAGCTTCCAGATTTCAGTCCGAGCTCGATCCGGCCGTTGGAATTTATTTCTGAAGGCAGATTATCGATCACTGCAGTGAGAGCTCTGTTATATCGTAAGTTTTTCTACGATCGGATACATTCTAGTTTTTGGATGTTGTTAGAATCGTTCTAGATTCGAGTATGTTGTTCTTGACAGAGTTCTGATCATTTATTATCTGTCGGTTTTGAATTAGAGCGACGTTCGGATTTGTTATGATTTTTGGAAGCCATTTTCGAAAATGTGGATTTTGAGATTGATGGGTTTGCTTTGTTTTGGTTGTCTTAGAATTTTTATGAGGTTATATCGCTATTGAACTGCTGTCTGCGTTGTCGGTTTGTTCAGTTATAGTCGTTATGCCGTCGGTTTGAGTTTTGGAGATTTGAACCGTTTTTGAAGTTGTTGAACTTGGCTTGTAAGTCGATCATGGTAATTGATCTTTGATTGTATCTGAACAGATTCGTTTGGAGTTGTCAAGCCCTGTGTTAGCAGCATTGGTCGTCGAGAATTGGACGAAGAACGGTAAAGAGATTACCTTGAACCATTGCCTTTGTTGTTGGATTGTTTAGTTGTTGATTAAACCTTTTGTTGTAGCTTATCCAGAGTTGGAACTACTGCATTGAAAGGTAAAAGCAGTCATCGTAGCGGGATAGCATACTCGGGACTGTTGGTTCTCGAGTTTCCCCTTTTTAAATCACATATTGCATTGATACTTGTTCTAGCACGTGCAACTTGTATTTGTTGATTGATTGAGTTTTTGTTATGTGGCTTATGTTTATGTTTCTGTTATGCATTCATCTTGAGCCTACTTTGATTTCAGCGGGCAGAACCGCCCTTTTTGTTAGACGTTTGGGAACTATGATTGAGTGGCCTAGGTTGTAGTATTTCACCTAGTGCTAGCATACTCATTATGGTTGCTCAAAGTCTAGAGGAGTGGGATACGTGGCACCACCTCGATTGGGAGAGTCGGTGAGTCGTTACGTGATCTCATCCTCAGGATCCCAAAAGCAGAGCAATACTCCCGTGTTTATCAGAATCGATATCCTGGTTTTAAAGACATGCATATCATTAACTTCGACTTGAATATGTGGTTTGATAGCATGTTGTATATTCATTTCTTGATATGTTGCTTTTACTGGGATTATCATTCTCACCGGTTATCCAGCTGTTGCTTTGTTTTGTATGTGTACTTGGCAACAGGAAGGGCAGGATCAAGTCAGCATAGACCTGGTTAGCGTCCAGAGCAAGAGATAGAAGTGAGACTCGTTTAGAAGTCGAATCAGCATGTCAACCTAGTTATGTTTTGCGATCATGTTTAGTCATTCGAACTTCTCGTATATGTTTTGTAAGCGAGAAACGATGTAGGTGCTATTGAATTGAATGTTGCTCTTCCCTAAACCTTTCTTGTATTGTTATTGGAATGTCAAATACTCTTAATGCAAGTGTCTAGGTTTTGATTGAGTTAATTATAGTGCCTTAACCTTTCTGGGCGAGGGGACGGCGCGGGCGCGCGGTTGTTGGCGCGGGCGCGCGGACTCTTTGCGAGGTATGAGCGCTGGCTCGCTTCCTTTGGCGCGGGCGCGCTGGGTTTTGCGGGGCGTAGGCGCGGGCGCGCTGATGTCAGCGCGGGCGCGCGAGCCTCCTTTTAAAAAATATATATATATATATATATATATATTGGGTTCTTGATTACTTATCGTTTGTTGTCTGATATTAGTTGTTTAGAAACGAGGTCTCACATTAAGTGGTATCAGAGCGTTAAGATTCTTGGTCGAACTAGAGTGAGCGGGTAGATCGAGTCTGCGTGTATTGGCTCCTCGCATGTGTTTGAATTATTTTAACTATGTACTTAATTCCATGCGAGCATGCTTTATTATTGAGAATTATTGAATTACATGGTTATGTGATTTAATTTATAAAGCATGATCTACTTGAGATATAACTGTTTCTGTTACCGACTGGTATCCGGTATTCCAAGCGGTTGTAAGTGTAAGAGTGGGTGCCCAGTGAGCCAACTGTGTGGCTATGGGCTTTGATGACTCTTTGTATAAACAATCTTTTGTTTAATATTATTTACACTTTTATGGCAATGACTTTATATTACTTCATATTGTTATATTGTGATATACTATTGTTGTTTTGATAAAGACCTTGAATATACTATAGTGTATGTAAGATGTGGTAGAACATGGAGATGTCTATCATGAAATACATCTTATAGTCACTGTATATTCTAAAGCCGTTCCTAGTCGATTGAGCCGTCCGATAATAAGGATAAGGATCGCTCGAGTTTGAGACTAGCATTTGCGATGCGGAGTACCACGTTTCATTGGTAGGGAACATGGAGATGTTCGAAGCATGCAAATGGATATTCATAGGATGAATAATCGAACTACCCTATCCGGAGTTTCCAAGTGGTTATCACTTATCGAGTGGATAAAGTCCGCGGTTTTGGTTGTACACCATTAGTCCTTACGACTTGAAACATCATGGAGACTCTATATGCTAGTGCTGTGCTTTGACTCGTTTACCGACTCTATGGGGGTCATCAGGTGTCGAGATTGGGTACAGTTACGACACATATAGGAGTCAATGCATTGTTATCAAGGATTCACCACATACTTGCGAGTGTGGATATCCTATGCGATCTGAGGAGATATTAGTGTGACAAATCTCTGGCCAGAGTACTTGATGTGATTTAAGAAATGGTTTCTTAGTAGCACATGCGATGTCACTAATTTGATCTTCAAGATGTATTGCATAGTTATCGAATCTTGAGCGACTCTCGATATACCAATGGTTGTTGATTCGATCGGGATATATGGATGAAGGGACCGTACTGTACGCTAACCAAAATCTACTGGTTCTTGTAGGCACTATCAGTGATACCTAGGGAATCATGGGGCGATGTTGCTAGGCGCTTTACCATGATTCGTTGGGCAAGTCGGAAAATGTTGTTCCGAGTCACAAGGAGTTGTGAGCCCACGGCTAGCTGTATCCCTGAACCATTGAGGGTCACACAGTGTAATGGAGTTTTAATCCCCGTTGAGATAGTTAAATTTAAAGAGTTAAATTTAATGAACTAAGGAGTTGGACTTCTTAAATAAGAGTAAGGGAGTAGGATTTCCTAAAATGACATAGGGATGGACATTTTAGGAAACCACTGAATTCGGATTCAGGAAAATTTATTTTGACTTCAAAATGTGCAGAAATGGTTTCTGTGCACATTGGTGAAATCGGTTCATCAATCGGAGTCACGATGAATTTTATATTAATTTCTGAACGTGCGGGCTTTGCTTGTCGGGCCCTAACTTATGACTAATGGGCCCTAAGGTGTTAGTGGCCTGCATTATAAATAAGTTATTGCAGTACAGAAATTAGAAAAAACAGCTCATTATTTTGAGAGAAGAAAAATCGAACCCTAGCTCTCTCAAAGCAATAATCGGCCGCCCCCCCTTCACTCTGTCAGAGAAAATTCCGGTCTGTGATTTTGAATTACAGTCTGGAATAGCGAATCAAATTCGTTTATTCTCTTCGCAGAAAACTTCTGATAGATTTTCTAGTGCAATCTATCAGAGGGATTAAACCTCCGTTCGTGGACCTGATTGAAGGAGTTCATCAGTTCCTGGGAGATACAAGAAGCGCAGAGAAATCTGTGTGGTGTCCATTAATCTCGATTCGAGATTGAAGGTAAAATTTAATTAATTGTTATTTGAATTTTACACACACAATAATTTAATCGTTGAATGGTTGATACCCACACCATGGAATTGTTCCATGATAAAATTTTAAACTTCCGCTGCACCGGGTATCAATCGTGATTGATCTGAACGCCAGTTTTCCAACAGTGGTATCAGAGTCAGGTTGCTCAGATCAAACGATTGAATTAATCAATTGTACAAAATTTTTGAGTCTCGGTTTTTGAAACAAAATAAATATTTTTTTAAATAAAAATTTTTTTTCGGGGCAAAACCCGGGCAGCGATTGGATCGCTGCCCGGAGGGGGCGGCGATGGTCGCTGCCCCCGGGGGAGGCGCACGGCGCCGCCCAAAGGGGGTGCACGTCGCCGCCCAGGGCGGCGACCGTCGCCGCCCAGGGCAGCGCTCGGCGCTGCCCAGGGGCGGCGCACAGCGCCGCCCAGGGGCGGCGCTCGGCACCACCCAGGGCGACGCACGGCGCCGCCCAGCGGCGGCGCCAGGCGCCGCCAGGGCAGCAATTGTTGCTGCCCTAAGGGGGCAGCCGGGCTGCCCCCGGCCCGCGCCCCGGGTGCGGGCCGGCCCGGGATCCCGGGCGGCCCGCGGGAAAAATTAAATTTTTATTAAAAAAAATTAATTTTAATATGTTAAAATTTTATTTTTGGTCCGGTCAAAAATTGTTTTTGATTGGTTCACGAGATTTCGGATCGAATTGTTCGAGTCCGTAAATTTTAAAATTGATTTTGGATAAATTTGAATTTTTGGAAAATTTTAATATTTTATCCGTAAATTGAATTTTGAAATCAATTATTTTGGTACAATTGATGATAAGATATGATCTTATGATATATTGAGTAAAATATGATTTTATTTGTAAAATTGGATTTTATAGATAAAATATGATTTTATTTGATATAGAGATAAAATATGATTTTATATGTGAAATGAGATTTTATATATAAAATATGATTTTATCTTGTTTAAATTTGAATTGCCACAGCATGTTATCCAATAAATTAATTTTGAATTAAATGTTATTGGATAAGGATGATCGATTGCCATGACCAATTTTGTAGGTGTATGTTAGGAATTTACATTTTGTTTTTATTGTTGTTGGTTTTATTAATGGGCCTGGTTTATGGCCCGATATGAATGTCATATGTAATAAAAGTGGGCTTGGTTTATAGCCCGTTCCCACCCCTAAAAATGTATCCCCTACTTGTCATTGTTATTTATTGTAAATACATTAGATTTAGTGGGAGATCAAGATTTGAAGACGGTGGGCCCAGCAGACAATAAAGACTGAAGAAATGTAAATTGGAAGCACATGTAATAGGATTGCATTGCATACTGCATATTACCTAGGATTGGACTAAGACCCGTGATTGGCAACCACGGGTCAATTAGAAATGGAATCGATCATCCTATATAATATTTGATATTATGATTGTATGCATGTTTAGACATAAATTGCGTGAATCCGGCAAGCATGCAATAAAATGAATATGATGAGACAAATATTTTTATAATTAAAAATCCCTCATTTTAAATATGATTTAAAATTTATATCAAGATAAATAAAGGAAATTTAAATTTGTTTAAATGTTCCCACCTTCCATCAACGGTCAATGTATGTGATGCTACCCGCGGATACGGTCCGGCTCATATTATTGGGGGGGCCCGTCCGTCGGAAAGCTGTACGTTGGATCGACAAATGTTGTAAGTTGGGTGGAACTCCCATGGGATCGGCTCATATTATTGGGGGATCCACATGGCGACCGTCCATCACAACTTAATATTGATGGGTCATCTTGACATGTCACTTTAAACGGCGTCATATTATTGGGCCCTTATTGGACATGAGGTAAATACATGGGGTTGCTTTGGAAGCAATTGGGCTCTACCTTTTGAGAATTATGGTTGGCTGATATTATTCGGGACCATAAGTTTGTCAATTGGACTCCATGTTCTCACTAAGGAAAAAGTTTCCCGTTTTCACTAGAGGGTGGTGAAATCGTTAAAATAGTGGGAGTGAGATTCATAAAATTAAATTCGCCTATTTTATGTCTTAGTAAATTGTTAAACAATCATTGATATATGTCTGTTTTTCTTTTCAGTATTTCATACAATGAATTCGCAAAATCCATTATTCTCGATCCTCGAACAAAACAAGTTGACTGGCGCCAACTATACGGAATGGTTCCGGAAGTTGAAGATTGTCTTAACTTCGGAGAAAATGCTCTACGTGTTAGAGAAAGCACCTCCGAAGGAAGCACCAGCTGACATAAGTCCGGAGGAATTGGCCAAACTTGATGCATGGTGTGACCATGACATCAAGACCAAATGCTATATGCAAGCCTCGATGTCTGATGAACTCCAGAGGCGATTTGAGGACACGGTGAATGCTGCTGACATTCATGCACAACTCAAGGAACTTTTTGGGGCTCAGTCGAGGGCTGAAAGGTTCGCTACTGTTAAGGAGTTGATGACGTGCCGCATGCGTGAAGGGACTTCGGTCCGTGATCATGGGGTACGAGTGATTTGGCTCATACAGAAGTTGGCGACCCTAGATTTGGTGTTGGAGCATGAACTCAATGTGGATTTATTGCTTCTGTCTCTTCCTTCTTCATTTGATGGATTTGTGATAAATTTTAATATGAACAAGATAGAGGCCACCCTAGAAGAGATGGTCAATATGCTCGTTACATATGAATCCACACTTAAGAAGGATAAGCCAGCTTTCTTGGTGGGCTCCTCATCTTCTGCTAAGAAGGGGCCAAGTATGAAGAGCAAGAAACGTTCTACCCCACCCAAGAAAGTCGAGCCCGAGAAGAAGCAAAAGACAAAGGCTTCAAACAATGGAAAATCCAAGGATGTTTGCCATTACTGCAAGAAGCCGGGTCATTGGAAGCGCAACTGCAAGGAATATCTTGAGCAGTTGGGAACTGCAAAGGGTATGTTCTATATTGAAATAAACATGTCACTTAATACAACTTCTTGGGTATTGGATACCGGATGTGGATCTCACATTTGCAATGATTTGCAGGTGATGACAAGAAGTCGCAGGCTTAGAATGGGTGAGACCCAGCTGAGGCTCGGGAATGGTTCCAGAGTTGAAGCTACGGCCATTGGAGATGTTTGTTTGACTTTGCAGAACGGTTTTAAATTATTGTTAAGAGATGTTTTATTTGTGCCAGATTTAATTAAAAACATTATTTCTATTTCTATGCTTGATAGAGATGGTTATTCTTGCAATTTTGTGAATGGGATTTGCAATATTTACAAGAATGAATGTTTAATTGGAAATGGACAACTTGAAAACGATCTATACAACTTAAAACTAAAAGACGTTCCAGTGAATTATGTTGATAAACCGGCGACAACAAACAAAAGGAAAATCGATAGTCAAAACCCGGCAAACCTTTGGCATGCTAGGCTAGGTCATATTTCCTCAAGGAGGATGAACAAACTAGTGGGAGAGGGCATGTTTGATATGTCTGATATTAACTCTCTACCTACTTGTGAATCCTGCCTAAAAGGAAAAATGACTAAATCTCCTTTTAAGGGGAAACCTGAGCGTAGTCAGAATCTGTTGGATTTGATCCATACAGATGTTTGTGGTCCATTTAGAGTAGGGACTCAACATGGCCACACCTACTTCATTACCTTTACTGATGATTATTCAAGGTATGGGTATTTATATTTAATGAAATATAAGTCTGAAGCATTTGAAAAGTTCAAAGAATTCAAGGCTGAAGTAGAAAACAAGCTAGGTAAAAGTATTAAAGCACTTCGATCGGATCGAGGTGGAGAATACTTAAGTACCGAGTTTTTGGACTATCTGAAAGAGAATGGGATTCTCTCTCAGTGGACTCCTCCTATGACACCACAGCTTAATGGTGTATCGGAGCGTCGTAATCGAACTTTGTTGGACATGGTTCGATCTATGATGAGCTTCACTGAGCTTCCACCTTCGTTTTGGGGCTATGCGCTTGAAACGGCGGTATTGTTGTTGAACAACGTCCACACTAAAGCAGTGGACAAAACACCATACGAGTTATGGAATGGCAAAGCTCCTAAGTATTCGTACTTGAGGATTTGGGGATGTCCTGCTTACGTGAAGCGGACAGTGGGAGATAAGTTGGATAGTCGATCCAGCTTATGTTATTTTGTAGGGTATCCGAAGAATTCAATCGGATATTATTTCTATTATCCTGCTGAAACAAAGGTGTTTGTTTCTAGGAATGCCACCTTCTTGGAGAAGGAGTTCTTATTGGATAAGAAAGGCGAGATGATGGAACTCGAAGAGGTTCGAGAAGAACCCGAAATACAAAATAACGATCCTACACCTCAGGAACCATTGCTGGACACGCCTGAACCTAGAAGATCCGAGAGGACTTCTAGACCTCCTATTCGATATGGTCTTCTTCTTGAAGGGGATCAAGATGAACCCGACATTGGATGTGATCCAAGAAACTTCAAGAAAGCAATTTCTGATGCGGATTCGAATTTATGGCTTGAAGCTATGCAGTCAGAATTGGATTCGATGCATACAAACCAAGTTTGGTCTTTAGTAGATCCTCCCGATGGAATTGTTCCAATAGGGTGTAAATGGATCTACAAAAGAAAGCTTGGGCCTGATGGTAAGGTATTGACCTACAAGGCACGATTGGTGGCGAAAGGTTATACTCAAAGGCAAGGAGTTGACTATGATGAAACCTTTTCACCAGTTGCTATGTTCAAGTCCATAAGAATCCTTATTGCCATAGCTGCATGGTATGACTATGAGATATGGCAAATGGATGTGAAGACTGCTTTTCTTAATGGAGACATTAAGGAGGAAATCTATATGAATCAGCCTGAGGGGTTCACATCCATGGGAAGCGAGCATAAGGTATGCAAGCTTCAGAGATCAATTTATGGTCTAAAACAAGTATCAAGAAGTTGGAACCAGAAATTTGATGAAACAATAAAAGATTTTGGTTTCATCAAGAACCCGGAGGAACCTTGCGTGTACAAGAAAGTAGTTAAGGATGCTGTGACATTCTTAGTACTTTATGTTGATGACATCCTACTCATTGGGAATGACGTAGGGATGTTGCAGTCAACAAAGATATGGTTATCAGGTAGATTCTCGATGAAGGATTTGGGTGAGGCATCCTACATTCTTGGGATACAGATCTATAGAGATAGGTCTAAGAGAATGATAGGACTCACTCAATCAACCTACATCGATACCATATTGAAACGGTTTTCAATGGATGGGTCCAAGAGAGGACATCTACCCATGTGTCATGGAGTTTCTCTATCCAAGTCTATGTGTCCCAAGACTGATGAAGAGATAGAGAATATGACACATGTACCATATGCGTCAGCTATAGGTAGTATCATGTATGGGATGATATCTACCAGACCAGATGTAGCATTTGCTCTGAGTGTCACGAGCAGATATCAGTCTAATCCTGGTCAAATGCATTGGAAAGCCGTGAAGGACATTCTTAAGTACTTGCGAAGGACTAAGAATATGTTCATGGTTTATGGAGGACGAGAACTGAAATTGGAAGGCTATACCGACTCTAGCTTCCAAAGTGACGTGGATGACTCGAAGTCAACCTCTGGATTTGTGTTCATGCTCAATGGCGGTGCTGTCTCTTGGAAGAGTTCCAAGCAGGACACCACAGCGGATTCCACCACTGAGGCTGAATACATTGCAGCATCAGCTGCTGCTAAAGAGGCCGTTTGGATGAGGAATTTCGTCCAAGAGTTGGGCGTCATTCCTGAATTTGTTGGTCCAGTCCCGGTGTACTGCGACAACACGGGTGCCGTTGCTCAAGCAAAGGAACCAAGGTCTCATCAAAGATCCAAACACGTACTGAGGAAATACCACATAATCCGGGAGATTGTGGAAAGAGGAGACATCATTGTCGAACGAGTGGCCTCTGCAGACAATATCGCTGATCCGCTTACTAAGCCTTTGCCAGGACCATTGTTTGACAAACATCGCGAAGCAATGGGTCTACGTAGTATGACTAGTTGGCTATAGGGCAAGTGGGAGATTGTAAGAGTGGGTGCCCAGTGAGCCAACTGTGTGGCTATGGGCTTTGATGACTCTTTGTATAAACAATCTTTTGTTTAATATTATTTACACTTTTATGGCAATGACTTTATATTACTTCATATTGTTATATTGTGATATACTATTGTTGTTTTGATAAAGACCTTGAATATACTATAGTGTATGTAAGATGTGGTAGAACATGGAGATGTCTATCATGAAATACATCTTATAGTCACTGTATATTCTAAAGCCGTTCCTAGTCGATTGAGCCGTCCGATAATAAGGATAAGGATCGCTCGAGTTTGAGACTAGCATTTGCGATGCGGAGTACCACGTTTCATTGGTAGGGAACATGGAGATGTTCGAAGCATGCAAATGGATATTCATAGGATGAATAATCGAACTACCCTATCCGGACTTTCCAAGTGGTTATCACTTATCGAGTGGATAAAGTCCGCGGTTTTGGTTGTACACCATTAGTCCTTACGACTTGAAACATCATGGAGACTCTATATGCTAGTGCTGTGCTTTGACTCGTTTACCGACTCTATGGGGGTCATCAGGTGTCGAGATTGGGTACAGTTACGACACATATAGGAGTCAATGCATTGTTATCAAGGATTCACCACATACTTGCGAGTGTGGATATCCTATGCGATCTGAGGAGATATTAGTGTGACAAATCTCTGGCCAGAGTACTTGATGTGATTTAAGAAATGGTTTCTTAGTAGCACATGCGATGTCACTAATTTGATCTTCAAGATGTATTGCATAGTTATCGAATCTTGAGCGACTCTCGATATACCAATGTTTGTTGATTCGATCGGGATATATGGATGAAGGGACCGTACTGTACGCTAACCAAAATCTACTGGTTCTTATAGGCACTATCAGTGATACCTAGGGAATCATGGGGCGATGTTGCTAGGCGCTTTACCATGATTCGTTGGGCAAGTCGGAAAATGTTGTTCCGAGTCACAAGGAGTTGTGAGCCCACGTCTAGCTGTATCCCTGAACCATTGAGGGTCACACAGTGTAATGTAGTTTTAATCCCCGTTGAGATAGTTAAATTTAAAGAGTTAAATTTAATGAACTAAGGAGTTGGACTTCTTAAATAAGAGTAAGGGAGTAGGATTTCCTAAAATGACATAGGGATGGACATTTTAGGAAACCACTGAATTCGGATTCAGGAAAATTTATTTTGACTTCAAAATGTGCAGAAATGGTTTCTGTGCACATTGGTGAAATCGGTTCATCAATCGGAGTCACGATGAATTTTATATTAATTTCTGAACGTGCGGGCTTTGCTTGTCGGGCCCTAACTTATGACTAATGGGCCCTAAGGTGTTAGTGGCCTGCATTATAAATAAGTTATTGCAGTACAGAAATTAGAAAAAACAGCTCATTATTTTGAGAGAAGAAAAATCGAACCCTAGCTCTCTCAAAGCAATAATCGGCCGCCCCCCCTTCACTCTGTCAGAGAAAATTCCGGTCTGTGATTTTGAATTACAGTCTGGAATAGCGAATCAAATTCGTTTATTCTCTTCGCAGAAAACTTCTGATAGATTTTCTAGTGCAATCTATCAGAGGGATTAAACCTCCGTTCGTGGACCTGATTGAAGGAGTTCATCAGTTCCTGGGAGATACAAGAAGCGCAGAGAAATCTGTGTGGTGTCCATTAATCTCGATTCGAGATTGAAGGTAAAATTTAATTAATTGTTATTTGAATTTTACACACACAATAATTTAATCGTTGAATGGTTGATACCCACACCATGGAATTGTTCCATGATAAAATTTTAAACTTCCGCTGCACCGGGTATCAATCGTGATTGATCTGAACGCCAGTTTTCCAACAGTAAGGGCACTGATTGTAGCGATTGAGATATCTCGTGTCCTAACCTTTGATTATCAGATGGGTCCTCGTCGAGTGATAAACAGAAACACACCGCCAGTTATCCCTGCGACTGAGCAAGCTAGCACTGAGGTTGATCAATTGGATGCTTCAGCGACTCCTATGGAAACCTTGCTGAAGAGGTTTTAGTCGTTCAATCCGCCGTTGTTGATGGGTTCAGAAAATCCAGTTGACTGCGAGAGTTGGTTGGATGATATTGATCAGCTGTTCGATTCCATTGATTACACAGATGACCGCAGAATCAGGTTAGTCATTCATCAGCTACGTGGGGTTGCTAAGAGCTGGTGGATCATGACAAAGAAAGCAATGGAGAGTAGAGGTACGGAGGTTACTTGGACTCTTTTTAAATCTGAGTTTTATAAGCGGTTTTTCCCTATCTCGTATCGTAAAGATAAGGGAGCAGAGTTTGCCAATCTGAGGCAAGGGAATCTGAATATTGAATAGTACGTGGCTAAGTTTGATAGTCTGTTGCGTTTTGCACCGCTAATTGCCGGAGATGAAGAAGCTAAGGCAGATCAGTTCATCAATGGTTTGAACCCCGACGTCTTCACGTTGGTAAACACCAACAGGCCTAACAACTTTGCGGATGCTATGAATTACGCAAAGGGAGCGAAAGCAGGCTTGTGGAGGCAAAGAGGTAACCAGGTAGCACCTCAGCAACAGAGACAGTATCAGAACCAACCATCTCAGTACCAGAATCAGCCACCTCAACATCAGAACCAGCAGCAGAGGTATGAAGGTGGTAGCAGTGGGGGAAACAGAAAGGACCAGTACAAAGCAAGAGGTAAACAGTTCAAGAGGCAAGGAAACAGTTCGTCCAGTTCCAGTGGTTCGAAGCAATTCGGTTCAGGACCGAGTTCTGGGTCATCAACCTTGTACTGCAGCAAGTGTGGAGGAAGACACTCACCGGATCAGTGTGTGGGAGTCTTCGGCAATTGCAACACATGTCAGCAACCGGGACACTTCTCTAAGGTGTGCCCTCAACGTAATAGAGATAGAGCTCAGAGTGGGAGTTCGTCTAGACCTGCAGCTCAGCCGAAGAGGCAGTCGTCTGCAGTGCACTCTTTCCAACCTCAGCAACAGCAGAACAGACAGGGAGGTAGCTCTAGTGAAAATCAGCCTTCGAGACAGCAAGCACGAGTCTTTGCATTGACAGAGGATCAGGCTCAGGCAGCACCTGACGATGTCATAGCAGGTAACTGTTTGATTTTCGGTCATTCTGCTCATGTCTTGATAGATACAGGTGCTTCCCATTCCTTTATCTCTGAGAAATTTGTGTTATTGCATGCTTTGCCAACTGAATTGTTGCCTACAGTAGTAGCTGTTACTTCGCCTTTGGGTGGAGGAATTGTTTCTGTCAGACTAGTCAGGAACTGTGAACTTTGTTTTGAGGGAAATTTGTTAGAATTCGACTGTATTGTGCTTGGGTTGTCAGATTTTGATTGTATTGTCAGTATAGATGCTTTGACCAAGTACAGGACAACAGTTGATTGTTTTCAGAAGGTTGTCAGGTTCAAACCTGAAATGGCAGACGAGTGGAAATTCTTTGGTAAGGGTTCTCGATCTAGAATTCCTTTGATTTCAGTGTTATCTATGACTCGTTTGTTACAGAGAGGTGCAGAAGGATTTTTGGTTTATGCGGTTGATGTACTGAAATCTAGCCCAGCTTTGGTTGGCTTACCAGTGGTTAGAGATTTTGCTGATGTGTTTCCGGAAGATGTTCCTGGATTGCCACCCATTCGAGAGGTTGAATTCAGCATTGACTTAGTGCCAGGTACTCAACCTATTTTAAAAGCTCCTTATCGTATGGCACTTGTTGAATTGAGAGAGTTGAAGGAGCAGCTTGAGGATTTGATTGCCAAGGGATACATCAGACCTAGTGTATCGCCTTGGGGTGCTCCTGTTCTATTCGTTCGGAAGAAGGATGGTTCTATGCGACTCTGTATCGACTACCGTCAATTGAATCAGGCTACGGTTAAGAACAGGTATCCTTTACCCCAAATAGATGACTTGTTTGATCAACTGCAGGGTTCTTCTATCTACTCTAAGATTGATCTGAGGTCAGGTTATCATCAGTTGATAGTGCGAGAGGAAGACGTTCCTAAGACCGCATTCAGAACGAGGTATGGTCATTTTGAGTTTATAGTCATGCCGTTCGGTTTGACTAACGCTCCAGCGGTTTTCATGGGTTTGATGAACCGTATCTTTCAGCGTTATTTAGATGAGTTCATCATTATCTTTATCGATGATATTCTTATCTACTCGAAGAACCGTACTGACCATGCAGAGCACTTGAGGACCGTACTGCAGATTTTGCGAGTTGAACAGTTGTTTGTCAAGCTGTCTAAGTGTGAGTTCTGGTTAGATCGAGTTGTCTTTCTCGGTCATATCATTTCTGGAGATGGGATTTCTGTCGATCCCAGCAAGATTGAAGCGGTTATGAATTGGCCTAGACCTACTTCAGTGCCGGAGATCCGAAGCTTCATGGGTTTAGCTGGTTATTACCGTCGTTTCATCGAGGGTTTCTCGTCTATTGCCAAGCCTATTACCCAGCTGACTCAGAAGAATGCGCCTTTTGTCTGGACTGCAGATTGTGAGGCTAGCTTTGTTGATCTGAAGAGGAGACTGACCAGTGCTCCAATTCTTTCTATTCCGAATGGTACTGGAGGTTTCACAGTCTATTGTGATGCTTCTAACCGAGGCTTGGGTTGTGTTCTTATGCAGCATAAGCATGTGGTAGCGTATGCATCGAGACAGCTGAAACCGCACGAGACTCGTTATCCGGTTCATGATCTTGAACTAGCTGCGATCGTCTTTGCTCTGAAGATCTGGCGTCACTATCTTTATGGTGAGTCTTTCGAGATCTTTTCTGACCATAAGAGCCTTAAGTACTTGTTTTCACAGGCAGAGCTTAATATGAGACAGAGAAGATGGTTAGATCTGTTGAAGGATTTCGATTGTGAAATCAAGTATTATCCGGGGAAGTCGAATGCAGTTGCAGATGCCTTGAGCCGAAAGCTATGTTCTTTATCTCTTACTACTATTGGCGTTTCTCAGTTGATCGATGATTGTTGCACTTCTGGTTTAGAGTTTGAGACAGATATGGAGACTATCAGAGTGTTTGCTATTCAAGCCGAACCGGAGTTGTTTGTTGCAATCAGAGAAGCACAGAAGTCTGAGCCGAGCATTCAGGTTTCAGTAGAGAAAGTCAGATCTGGGCATCAGTCAGAATTCCAGGTTAGAGATGACGTCTTGTTTGTGAATAACCGTATTGTTGTGCCTGATATTTCGGAGTTGAGACAGCGTATCCTCCGAGAGGCTCATTGCAGTCGGTTCAGTGTTCATCCTGGAGGTCGTAAGATGTACAACGATCTGAAGATTCAGTTTTGGTGGAAGAGAATGAAGAGCGACGTAGCGAGGTTTGTATCTCGGTGTTTGAATTGTCAGCAGGTGAAAGCAGAACGGAAGCGACCAGGAGGTCTGTTGCGCAGTCTATCTGTTCCTGAATGGAAGTGGGATCACATTTCCATGGATTTCGTCACGAAGCTACCACGATCCGTTCGAGGATGTGATGTCATTTGGGTAGTGATCGATCGATTGACGAAGTCTGCGTGTTTTATTTTGTACAGGATGACGTGTCGTCATGATCAGATGGCTGAGTTGTATGTTAGCAATGTTGTGAGACTGCATGGTGTGCCGAAGTCGATCGTTTCAGATAGAGATCCTAGATTCACTTCTCACTTCTGGCACAGTCTTCAGGGGGCACTTGGTACTCGATTGCATCTGAGTACAGCTTATCATCCTCAGACCGATGGACAGTCATAGCGGACTATCCAGACGTTAGAGGATATGCTGCGAGCGGTAGTGCTAGACTTTGGCACTAGTTGGCAGGATTCTTTGCCTCTTGTCGAGTTTTCTTACAACAACAGCTTCCAAGCGAGTATCGGTATGGCGCCTTTTGAGGCTTTGTATGGTAAGAAGTGTCGATCTCCGCTATTTTGGGATGACTTGTCCGAGTCACCAGATTTGGGACCGGATATGCTTAGAGATATGGCAGAGCAGGTTAAGATCATTCAGACCAGAATGAAGTCAGCTCAAGATAGACAGGCGAAGTATGCGAATGTCAGGCGTAGACCTCTGAGTTTTGATCAGGGAGACCGAGTTTTTCTGAAGATTTCACCTTTCAGAGGCACTGTCAGATTCGGTAAGAGAGGGAAGTTATCTCCGAGATTCATCGGTCCGTACGAGATTCTCGAGAAGATAAGCGATCTTGCCTACAGACTTGCACTTCCTCCGTCTTTATCTGGTATTCACGATGCTTTTCCCGTTTCTATGCTGCGAAAGTATCATCCAGATTCTTCTCATATCCTTCAGCCTGACGAAGCCGAGTTAGACGAGACCCTGAGCTATTTTGAACGATCGATTCAGATCCTTGATCGGAAAGAAAAGCAACTCAGAACCAAGTTGATTCCGTTGGTGAAAGTGCAGTGGAGCCATCACGGCGTCGAGGAAGAGACTTGGGAGACAGAATCTGGCATGAGACAGCGATTTCCGGAGCTATTCGGATGACGTGAGTTCTTCTTACTGTCTTTAGTTCTTTATTCTATCTTATGAGTTGTGGTTCTTGTTGATTTCGAGGACGAAATCTCTTCTTAGTGGGGGAGAATTGTAACGCCCTGTTTTTATCTTAAATGAGTTCATTTGAGTTAATCAGAGATTACAGAGTTCTCGAGCCGGTTTGATTTTGATCAGGGTCCTTTTTGCAAATTTTGGAAATTTTGGGGACTAAAACGCAAATATTGATTTTTATATATTATCTACACTTAGATTTTGTTGACAAAGTCTTCTTCTTCCTCCTCCAAACCGTGAGCTCCATTGAAGATGCCTCCAACCTTTTCCAAGCTTCCAGATTTCAGTCCGAGCTCGATCCGGCCGTTGGAATTTATTTCTGAAGGCAGATTATCGATCACTGTAGTGAGAGCTCTGTTATATCGTAAGTTTTTCTACGATCGGATACATTCTAGTTTTTGGATGTTGTTAGAATCGTTCTAGATTCGAGTATGTTGTTCTAGACAGAGTTCTGATCGTTTATTATCTGTCGATTTTGAATTAGAGCGACATTCGGATTTGTTATGAGTTTTGGAAGCCATTTTCGAAAATGTGGATTTTGAGATTGATGGGTTTGCTTTGTTTTGGTTGTCTTAGAATTTTTATGAGGTTATATCGCTATTGAACTGCTGTCTGCGTTGTCGGTTTGTTCAGTTATAGCCGTTATGCCGTCGGTTTGAGTTTTGGAGATTTGAACCGTTTTTGAAGTTGTTGAACTTGGCTTGTAAGTCGATCATGGTAATTGATCTTTGATTGTATCTGAACAGATTCGTTTGGAGTTGTCAAGCCCTGTGTTAGCAGCATTGGTCGTCGAGAATTGGACGAAGAACGGTAAAGAGATTACCTTGAACCGTTGCCTTTGTTGTTGGATTGTTTAGTTGTTGATTAAACCTTTTGTTGTAGCTTATCCAGAGTTGGAACTACTGCATTGAAAGGTAAAAGCAGTCATCGTAGCGGGATAGCATACTCGGGACTGTTGGTTCTCGAGTTTCCCCTTTTTAAATCACATATTGCATTGATACTTGTTCTAGCACGTGCAACTTGTATTTGTTGATTGATTGAGTTTTTGTTATGTGGCTTATGTTTATGTTTCTGTTATGCATTCATCTTGAGCCTACTTTGATTTCAGCGGGCAGAACCGCCCTTTTTGTTAGACGTTTGGGAACTATGATTGAGTGGCCTAGGTTGTAGTATTTCACCTAGTGCTAGCATACTCATTATGGTTGCTCAAAGTCTAGAGGAGTGGGATACGTGGCACCACCTCGATTGGGAGAGTCGGTGAGTCGTTACGTGATCTCATCCTCGGGATCCCAAAAGCAGAGCAATACTCCCGTGTTTATCAGAATCGATATCCTGGTTTTAAAGACATGCATATCATTAACTTCGACTTGAATATGTGGTTTGATAGCATGTTGTATATTCATTTCTTGATATGTTGCTTTTACTGGGATTATCATTCTCACCGGTTATCCGGCTGTTGCTTTGTTTTGTATTTTTACTTGGCAACAGGAAGGGCAGGATCAAGTCAGCATAGACCTGGTTAGCGTCCAGAGCAAGAGATAGAAGTGAGACTCGTTTAGAAGTCGAATCAGCATGTCAACCTAGTTATGTTTTGCGATCATGTTTAGTCATTCGAACTTCTCGTATATGTTTTGTAAGCGAGAAACGATGTAGGTGCTATTGAATTGAATGTTGCTCTTCCCTAAACCTTTCTTGTATTGTTATTGGAATGTCAAATACTCTTAATGCAAGTGTCTAGGTTTTGATTGAGTTAATTACAGTGCCTTAACCTTTCTGGGCGAGGGGACGGCGCGGGCGCGCGGCCTCTTTGCGAGGTATGAGCGCGGGCGCGCTTCCTTTGGCGCGGGCGCGCTTCCTTTGCGAGGCGTAGGCGCGGGCGCGCTGATGTCAGCGCGGGCGCGCGAGCCTCCTTTTTAAAAAAAAAAATATTGGGTTCTTGATTACTTATCGCTTGTTGTCTGATATTAGTTGTTTAGAAACGAGGTCTCACAACTGATAAGATGTGTATAGTGCTCAGATATTCAGTTCTCAGGAATGATTTGCAGTAATCCTCGGACTTCAGTGTCAGAAATTGATCTAGCAAGCTTTGAATTTTAATGAATACTAACATGATAGCATCAAGTGTTTAGACATGGAAAAATGATAGCAGCTGAGATCTAAGGTTATCAGATCCAGCGGGATTGTTATCACCAATTTTCCGGGATGTCTATTGGATGTGTTAGGTCATTTATAAGTCTGATTCAATGAGATTGAATCAGGGGTTAGCTAGATTGTTTTGGTTTAAGGACTTTGCCAAAGAATGATGAAACAATTTTGTTCATCTAATAACGTAAGTCTGAATTCAGCAAGGAATTGTTATCCATGGCAGGATAATCAGTATTCTCATTTTCAGATGTCATCTCAAGTTATGAGATAGATGTCATTATATTAGTACTAGATATTGTACTGATCAAATTTTGAGTCAATAAGAATATTTGTATTGATATTTCCAAGAAGATAACCCGAGAGGTTCAGGAAATTAAGAATTGTGAACAACGTCGTTGTCACAGGTGTTATGACAAGTGTTAGTCATAAAGTATGAGAATCTTTTTGGTATACAAAGATTTGCGTCCGAGGTTCTTTCCAGTGGAAAAGAATGAAGAAAAATGTGTATCAGTATGTTTTTAGATGTTTGGTGTATCAGTAGGTCAGGGCAGAACACCGACGACCTAGAGGATTGCTTTACAGTTTATCCATTCCCAAGTGAAAATGGGAGTTGATCATGATGGACTTCGTGACCCATTTACCGGTGAGCTCGAGGAATTGTGATGCTATCTGGGTTGTGGTAGACCAACTCACCAAGTCAACACATTTCATTCCTTATAATCGAGACTACAGTTTTGACAGGATGGCACGGTTGTACATCCAGGAGATTATTCGATTGCACGGAGTGCCTATGAGCATTGTCAGTGATCGAGACCTCGGGTTTACTTCCAGGTTTTGGGGGAGTCTTCAGCGCACTATGGGTACTACTCTTAGTTTGAATACAGCATATCACCCAGAGACTGACGGACAGTCAGAGCGCACGATCCGTACTCTTGAAGACATGTTGCGAGCATGTTCTATGGATTTTGGTCCAGCATGGCAAGATCAGTTGCCATTGATTGAATTCACGTACAACAACAGTTACCATTGCACTATTGGGATGGCTCCGTTTGAGGCGTTGTATGGCCGACGTTGTCGTACTCCACTGTTTTGGGAAGAAGTGGGGGAGCGACAGTTAGAGGGACCAGAGTTAGTCCAACAGATTGTTGATATTGTTGGGAAAATCAAGAAGAGAATTGAGGTTGCGCAGGATCGACAGGCTAGCTATGCGAATGTCAAGCGCAGACCTTTACAGTTTGAGGAGGGTGAGAAATTATTCCTGAAAGTCTCACCATTTCGCATGATTTTGAGATTCGGTCTCAAGGGTAAGCTATCTCCTAGGTACATTGGTCCATTCGATATTCTGAAAAGTTTTGGAGATTTGGATTACAAGTTGGCTTTACCGCCGTATTTGTCTAGTATACATGACGTGTTCCATGTTTCACTGTTGCAACGGTATGTGGCAGATGAGTCTCATATCTTACAGTCGTCTGAAGTACAGTTGGATACGGATTTGATATATGTAGAGAGACCTTTGTGTATCTTAGGTCATAAGGATAAGGTGTTACGCAACAAAACCATTCCTCTTGTTCTAGTTCAGTGGCAGCGCCGAGGCACTGAGGAGGCCACTTGGGAACTTGAGAGTCGTATGTGTACAGATTATCCAGAGTTATTTCGAATTTTCGTATTTTTAGATTGTAACTTATTAAATGAATCAGTTTGAATAAAAGATGTTTATTCATTATTTTACTACATTCAGTACTTAAGATTGTTCGATGACGAAATATCTTAAGTAGGGGGAGAATGTAGTAGCCCGGTTCCATTTTACAAGATTAAGTGATTTTAAACATGTTAGAAAATGACATATGATTTTAAAAGTGTCAAAACATGTTTAAGGAGTCCTTATTTGGTTAAAATAAGTGGAAAATCAGATCCGAAACGTCCGAAAATGGTGGGGTAAGTCCCGGGGGTCCAAAAATGACTTCGGAAGGACCAAAATAGTTCGGAGCACACGGACCACTTCGGGCCCTCCAAACCACTTTGGGCCCTCCAAGCCTGAGTTTGGGCCCTCCGAACTCAGTACAAAACATGTGTCAAAAGTGGATCGTACAAGTGGCAGTTCGGACCCTCCAAACCCAGTTCGGGCCGTCCGAACTCCCGCCAGATTGAGGTGTCAAAGAACATGTCAAAATCTGCTCAAGTTCTTCAATCTACAAAGCTACAACTTCACAAACCTTAGGCAACTCAATCCCATTTCGAAGCTGGAGGCTCAAGTTCAATATCCCCTTGGTTTCAAGTCTGAAAACATAGCAAAATAATCTAATAACATCAGCAAGAACTCACTTCAAACTCAGCTCAATCACAAGATATCAAAACAGCTTCAAATCATAAATCTACGGCGTAACGACTGAAAATCGATAACCGAAACTATATCGAATTCAATCCAACAATCATATACATCACATAGCAGCAATATATTAGCAATTCAGATTTTCTAAATTTCAAAAATAGACTGGAATATCATATCAAATTCAAACGGCATCCAATCTTTGATCCGACTTCGATACGGTAAGACATACAAACTCAAGAACACAAATACAAGATCATTATCTGATTTCTTCACATACAAAATATCGAAATATATTGAATCATCAGAATACTTACACCAAATCAAAGCTCTTCTTGCAAGGATTCCAAAAATATCTCCGGATTAAAAATCGCACAGCCGGATCAAAAGATATCTAATTTTTAAAATGAAGAAGAAAGCTTGGAATCTGAAATTTAATGAAGGTCACGACTTTTGCTGCTCAAATCTGATTAAAATGTGATATGGAAGACACACCTACTCGGTCATTTCAATAGCAAGACAAGTGTCCTCCACTAAATTCCAATTTTGCACGTTAGCCCCTAAAATCTTCACTATTTGCAATTCAGTCCGCGTCCCTTTATTTTAATTCAATTTCAATCCTACATAATTTAATAATATTAGAATTTAAATCTAAACTCTAAAAATTCTCAAATTAAATTTTCTCGGATTAAAATTAAATAATCTCGGATTAAATCAAATAATCCCGGGCCTTACAACTGATATATGCTCTGATTATTTTAACATCTTAAAACGGTGTTTGTGCTCTGATATAAATTTTATACGATCCCCATGTTGCTCTAGTGCATGTTCTTTCTCGTGTTGCCAACATGAGGCACAACACATTCAGGGAAAGACTTACTTATTCACGGGAAAAAATGTTTTAAACTCAGGGGGAGTTTTTATTTGAACTCATTTGTTCTTGTTGTCTAGGAAGACAAAAAGGAGAAGATTAAAAAGAATATGTGTAAAGACCTGAAAAATCAATGAGCAGTCGAAGAACAAAAGCAGTTCGTTTTGAGCAGCTGAACTGGACCAGTCAA
This sequence comes from Henckelia pumila, assembly GCF_033568475.1. Lineage (NCBI taxonomy): Eukaryota > Viridiplantae > Streptophyta > Magnoliopsida > Lamiales > Gesneriaceae > Henckelia > Henckelia pumila. Next base: position 73,621,540 of record NC_133123.1, read on the forward strand.
AGAACAAAAACAATCAGAGCAGATCAACTAGCCAGTCTAGTTGAGGCATCCAGCTGCAAATCCATAACAGACAACAGAAAATCTGGGATTTTGTAACCGATGTCATCACTCAAAATCAAGGGCATTAAAAAGTGCGTAATGCCGGATTTGAGCCTATAAATAGCACTCAAAATTCTAATTAAGAGTTGCACAAGATTCTGAGCAAATACACACAGAAATTCGAGTGAGAGAATTCAGTAGAGCGAGCAGTCGAGTTTCACCTCAAGAACAACTGAAATTTCTGTTAGCAATCTACTGTAAGTGGAATTTCAGTATTAAATATGATAATATGTTTTAAATCTGTTCCAGCATGTATATCTGTTTTCAAAGTCTAAGTATCTGAAATATGTGATTTTGATGCATTGATGCTTGTGAACTAGTGGTAGGAATATATATTCTAAACACTCTGATATGTTTCTGTTCTGATTTCTCACCCTTTAGAGGATAAACATATAAAGGACTGATATCAGTTAGCCATGAAAATCATGAGTAAACTGGTGCTTAATTAGATTCTGTAATTATGTTGAATATATATGATTTCATTCCTGATATGACGTTGTACATGTATAAGATTTTTGTTAAAAAATATTTTTAAAACTGAGATATTTCCTCCATTTACTGAATGACACCCATATCACTCAACCAACCAAAACCATCTCAGATAAGAATGAAGAAGATATGGAGAATGACGAGCAAAATCAGTTTTGGGCTGGTGAAAATTGGCCGCGATCCTAATATTTATTTATGTTTAAAATAAACCGCTACTTTAGATTTTGATTTTTTGTTTAGTTGATTTTAGTGAAGCATTGTAAATACAGTTTGATTACTGTTTGTAAGAGATGATGTATTTCAGTTTATGAATAAAAAGACTTGTTATTTCAAGATTCTATATTAGAAGGCTTGTTGTTTAATGTGAAAACGTTAAATAATGATGATGTCAACTAGGCCCAGTTTTGGGGCGTGACAATATGAATTGTCTTGCAAGACATAAATTCTTTGATGATATTTCCTATTTTGATAAGGTTTAATTTATGAGTTTTTTTCTTTCTAGACTAAATATTTTCAAGATTGAATATTTTCGTAGATTTGTTGATATCTTGATATGATATTTTCGAGTATTGACATTATTGATATTTATCAAAATATGATTTATTATGTAAAAGAGTCTATTTCATAATAAATTTTATTTCTTTGTAGGACTTTATCTAAGGAATCCTTTCAAGGCTTGAACTCTCATCTATAAATAAGGATTCATATGCACAAACGAGACAGATCTTCAGACAAAAATTCACAAAGCATTAGTTGCATAGTGTTGTTGGAATATCTTTTATGTTTCTCCATTTTTGGTATACGAAATTTGCATCTGATTATTTTGTTATTCTGGTTATTTTAGGATGCAATTTAATTTCTCAATTTGTTGAGAAATTTGGTTTTTAAATTTTTTCGTAAAATCACTAGTATTGTTTTGTAAAATTGATCTACTTTTTCTAGTGATTATTTGATCTTGAGGTACCGCACAAGTACGAGTTACTTGTACATAATTATCTTTGAGTTTTAATTGTTTTATTTATTAATTCGTGTTTTACCCTTTTCACTGCATGTTGTCTTTGGTGTTGCCAACACTAGAGACAATACGAATTCTCACAAGAATCTTTTAAGATAGACCTGCCTATAATCCCTTACAAAAATATATATTTAATTTTTAAAAAAAATATATTGAACTTTTGTATATTAACGATCAAAACATCCATCAACTTTTACAACGGAATTTACAACAAAATTTTCTTTCTTTTTTTAGAGAAAATTGTTTTTTTAATTTGGTATGTTTGTCACTTTGAGATTTCGGTCCTATTTTCAGATTTCAGTTTTAGTCCGCTATCTTTATTTATTTATGGCAATTTTAGTCATTTTTCGATGTGGCACTGACGTGGCACTTATGCGGTGATGATGTGAAGCTGACATGTATAGTGACATGTAAGCATTTGGAAGAAAAATGACTGGAATTGCCAAAAATTGGAACATGCATGACTAAAACTGAATTATGAAAACATAGAGGAATGAAATCGCAAAGTGACAAAAATACATGACTAAAATTGCAGTTTTTTATTTTTTATATCTCCCCATAATCCCACAATACCAAACATGTTGCAATAGTTAAAATATAATCATTATGATAAAAAAGTGATGAGATTTTATTGTTAGGCTAGTACTCAAATCATGTATCTGATGGTCCATATCTCAACACATTAGCATAATTAATGTTATAATTGTAGGAACCCAAAATTTCAGTAGACTGAATTGAGATAAACTGAATTGAGGCAATCTGAAATGAGATAGATTGAATTGTGGTAAACTGTACTGAGGTAGACTGAACTGACCAGTTGACCTAGACCAGTCCAGCTCCACGAAAATAATGAGTAGCTAGACTGAAATTCCAGAAAGGCAGTTACTCCAGATTTGTAACTGACAAATTAACTCGGATTAATGAAGATTGTGGAAATTAAGGACAATAAATAGGAAGCTTAATAGTTAGAATTTTGATTATAAATAGCAGTCAAATTAGGATAAAAGGTCATACAAAATCTTGAGCAAAAACACTGTACAACTCGAATTAGAGCAATCAGTTGAGGGAGTCCAGTTGAGCGTTCAGTTGGGCAAGTGAAAAAAAAAAACTGCAAGGAAACCAAAATATTTTAGAAATATAAAAGTAAAAGGCGTTTTAAATTACCGAATTTCTGTTTATATGTTTTGAAATTGATTTCAGCGTGTTGTTGTATTCGAAATCATGATTTTACAAAAAATTGAACTTCTGGTTTCTTATTCACTGAATCTTGTGAATTATTGGTAGGAATATATATTCTGAACACTACTGAACTCTAGTTGCTGATTACTGGCCTCTCCCTTTAGAGGTTAACATATAAGGGACTGATATCAGTTAGTCATGAATTCATAATACAGTTTAGTGCATAAAACTGATTTCTGTCATTACTGATGAAAACCAAATTTATGTTATATTTAATTCTGTTTGGATATATTTATGTACATGAGACTACTATTAAAATGATTTTAAAAGTTGGGATGATTTCTCTCATTTACTGAGTGACACACATATCACTCACCTACCCAAAATCATCTCAGATAAGAACGAGAAAGAACTAGATGAAGATGAGCAAATTCATTTTTGGGGCTGGTGAAGAAGAAGAAGATTGATATGATTCATTTTCTGTTTGTTGTGTTAATAATCTGTTATTCAATAGTTATGGATCGAATTATGTTATTTGTTTATCCATTGTAAAGACATTATAAAATCAGTTTATGAATGACAATGCATTTCATTTTCATGAAAGAATAGACTTGTATTTGAGTTTCTAAAAACCGATGTCTGTTGTTTAATGTGAAAACGTTAAATAACACCGATGTCATTTAGGCTCAGTTTCGGGGCATGACAATAATGCAGATGTGACAAATCATAAGTTATTAGATTTGAGGTTAAGGTAATACCTTAAGGTATGTAATTCTACAAATAAAAATAACTAAGAAATTGCTTTGGAGTTTATAAGTTTGTTTGGTTGAAGTGGGTTGGAAGAATGTGCATTTCCATCAGGTTTATGTGATACAAATATAGTATTGGTGCCCAAGGGCGAAAGACCAAAGAACATGAAGGATTGGCGGCCTAAATCCCTTTATAATGTGTTGTATAAAATTGTGGCTAAAGTATTGGCGAACAGGCTGAAGCGGTTTCTTCCGAATGTGGTGTTTGAATACCAGTCGACTTTTGTTCCTGGAAGGTCTATTCTTGATAATGTACTTATTGCTATTGAAACTATACATCATATGAAAAGAAAAGGAAATGAAATGAAAAGAAAAAGAAATGGAACTGTTGGTGAGGTGGTTCTTAAAGCGAATGATAAAATTGATTTGTACCTTCAGCAAATTATGATTCAAATGGGTTTTGCACGGCGATGGGTAGAGCTGTCAGATGGGCCAACTCATGGCGGAACGGGCCAGCCCACAAAAAACTCACTATTTGGCGGGTCGAGGGCGGGCCGGTCCACTATCCCGACGGGCTAAAAATCCTCAACCCAACCCAACTCAAGGTGGATTGCGGGTTAGGCATGTTAGTTCACGGGTTGGCTCATTACAAATAAAATAAATAAATAAAAATAAAAATAAAAATAAAAATCATTATAAATAATTATAAATTTCATTTCATTTCATAAATATTAATAGAAACATATTAATAAAATTTCTAATTATTAATTTTTCACACGTAGAAATTTTATATAAAGTAAAGTAATTAATACTATAGAAATAACAAATTTCATTAAAAAAAATACATGTATACATCACCATAAAAGTAATTAAAAAAAATTCAGGTCCGTCGCGGTTTGGCTCGCTTAAGCTCGCGACCCGCGCGGATTGGCCCGCCTTTAGTTGAATTGAAAAACCAACCCACTTAAATTGTGTGGCAGGACGGGCCAATTCGACAAGCATAACCCAAATTGCAGCTCTACCGTTGGGTTGAAATTATCATGCTACGTGTCATCAGTTTCGCATTGAGTTACAAGAAGGGTGCAAACTTTTTTTATGTGTCATTGAGATTTTTCACCATTTTTTATTTGGTGATGTTACATGTACATGGAGGGTTACACGTTGCACTTGAAATTACATAAATATTTTAATGCATTTTGAAAAGATTTTTTTCAAATCAAGTGGAGGGATAATTTTGTAATTTTATATGTAGTGTGTAACCCAATGTTTAACTCAACATGTACATGTAGCATTTTTTTTTTTTTATTTTATATCCTTACACCCCCCCCCCCCCCCTCCCCTCTCTCAGCCTAGACAAAACTCTCTCAAACTCCATATGTAACATAACACACTTCTACCTAGACCTGTCCAAGGGCCGGGTTGGGCCCGGAACCGGCCCGTGGTCAACAGGCCGGTTAACCGGGTCAACGGGTCCAACCCGGAACCGGGACCGGACCGGCCACTAGGCAGTCTGGTCCCGGTTTTCCCTTTGGAAAACCGTCAACCCGGCGGGTTGAAACCGTCCAACTCGGCGGGTTGGACACGTGGCGCCCAGATGATCCAACGGCCACTAGCAAGTGGCCGTTGAAACCTGGCCGAACCGGCGGGTCGGCCCGCTGGACCCGTCGGGTCTACCGAATTTTTTTTAAAAAAAAAAAAAAAAAAACCTACTTTTTATCTATAAATACCCCCAACCTCCTTTCATTTTGTTTACACAATTCTCTCTCTATTCTCAATTCCTTTTAATTTCTTGAATTATCAAAAATATCAAGTTTCGATTATTGGTTTATTGTCAATTGTTAATTTATTTTCATATTTATACAATTACAAATGTCCGGAGCGGGATCAAGTCGTAGAGGTGACAAAGGAAAAGGAAAGGAAAAGAGCATCATACCACCCGAGTTCGAGTATCCTCAATTCAATGTCGATGGCTTTGATCTTGAATATTCCGATGATGAAATTCAAGAAATTCGACAAGAGACGCAACAAAGACAACAAGTTGAACAACCACCACCACCACATCATCATGCAAGTCAAGAAAGTATGAACGATCCAGCGGCCTCTCAAAGACAAACTTGAGCGGTGCCTCGCCCGACGTCCGATATCTTCACCAAACATTTCGACAAGGTGACGCTTCCCTCCGGTGATTTGCAAGCCAAATGCAAATATTGTTCAAAATGTTACAAATTTAAACAAGGAGGTGGTTATGGAAATTTGACGCGGCATATCGAGAAAAATCATCCGGTGGAAATTGGTATTGATCGTGGTCAAACTCAAATTCCGGCATTCTCTTCTCAATCGGATAATGAATCTCAACTATTTAAATATAACGAAGCTAGATTTAGAGAAGAAACGGCTAAATTTTGTGCGGTTGAACAACTTTCTTTTAGTTTTAGCGATAAATTATCTTTTGAAAATTAGCTTTCTACAATTGCAAATCCTTCTATTAGACGTATTCCAAGAAATAGTCTCAAACGCACAATGAAAAAGTTAGTCGTTGATCAAAAGAAAGAATTAATTAAGAAATTTTATAGTTTGAATAATAAAGTTTCTTTGTGTTCCGATATTTGGAGTGATCATTGACAAAGTTGTTCATATATGGGTATTACATGTCATTGGATTGATAATAATTCGAATATTCAAAAAAGGTTTCTTGCATATAGATGTTTCAACGAATCACACACGGCACAAAATATTTCGCAACTTATATTTGTTATTTTAGAAGAATATGGTTTAACTACCAAAGTTTTTTCAATGTCTTTTGATAATGCTAGTGCAAATACTTCTAGTATTAGTGAGCTTATTGAAATATGTAAACCATCACTAGGTGGCAAATTTTTTCATATTAGATGCACATGTCATATTTTAAATTTGTGTGTTCAAGATGGGCTAAAAAGTTTAGGCATACATATTCAACCAATTAGGAACGTTATTCATTATTTATGGACGCATCCTCAAGTTATGAAGCAATGGGGAAAATTTTGTAGAATAAATGGTATGAAGCCTAAGCGGTTTGCACGAGATGTTCCAACTCGTTGGAATTCAACATATAAATTGTTATTATCCTCTTTTGAATATAAAGATTTATTATGTACATTTTTTCATCAATTTGTTCAAGCTCGTGATATTTATTTGTTTTCAAATCAATGGAACATATGCACTAGTATTTGTGAAATTTTAAAAGTTTTTAATGATGCTAGTGACCAATTATCCGGTGTTTATTATCCTACTTCACATTTAATTTTAACACATTGTTGAAACATTGCTTGTATTTTTCATGAACATGTTAAATCTAATGATAGTGTTTTATCTCAATGTAGTCACGTCATGAAAGAAAAATGGAAAAAATATTTTTTGCTCATTCCTGAAATTTTTTTATTTGTTTTTGTTTTAGATCCTAAACTTAAATTAGATGGCTTAAGCGACATGTTAACATTATATTATGAATCTTTGGAGCCTATTGCGAAAACGATTCCTTCTATCTCATTGATTTTGTTTAATATTAAAACTCATTTACTTGATATTTATAATGAATATAACATCAAATATGGTGGACAAATTGTTTCACATGAAACACAATCCACTGCAACTAGTAATGTTACTTCTAAACTTACTAAAGCACAACTTTTATTAAGGGAACGGACGAAACGTCCACGAGGATCCTCAAGTTCCAGTCAGGAACTTGAAAATTATTTTACCACTACTTTTGATTTTAGTGATACAGATGAGAAAAACTTTGACATTTTGAAATGGTGGTCGCAAAAAACACAAATATATCCAATTTTGGCTATAATGGCAAAAGAAATTCTAGCTTGTCCGGTTTCAACAGTTGCAGTGGAGCAAGCATTTAGTATTGGAGGAAATACATTGGACGAGAGACGTTCTAGCTTAAGGCTGGAAAATTTGGAAGTCCAATGTTTGCTCAATTATTGGTCAAAAGCCGCTACTCGAACACAACATATTCAAAGTGATGAAGAAGACCAAGATGATACCGAAGGAACATCCGGAACTACGACGGAAGGAAATGCGAGTGAAGTAGAATAAAATGTAATAGATTTATAATATAAGTCATAAGATGTTGAATTCTAATATATTATTTATTTAATAAATGTAATAGATTTTTATTATGGAGATATGAAATATTTGATTGAGATTATTTAAAGAATATGTCTTATTAAAAATTTGTTTAAAAATTAAAAAAAATTGAAGTTGCTCACTTGCCCCTTCGAATTTAATTCAAAGGTTCAGCGCCCCAGCACTGATTTTGCAGCGCTGGGGCGCTGCCCCTTCGAATTGCTGATTTTTTAACGCTGGGGCACTGACCCTTCGAATTAAATTCGAAGGGAAGCGCCCCAGCTCTGATTTGGAAGCGCTGGGGCGCTGACCCTTCGAATTAAATTTGAAGGGTCAGCGCCCCAGCGCTAAAAAATCAGCGTTGGGGCGCTGACCCTTCGAATCCAGCGCTGCAAAATCAGTGTTGGGGCGCTGCAAATTTTTTTATAAAAAAAATTGCACGGGTTAGCCCGGACCCTGAACCGGCGGTTAATCGGATCGGAACCGCCGGTTCACCAACCCGGACCAAACCCAGCCCATGGCCAGGTCTACTTCTACCACTTTTTTCTCTCGTGTTCGCATTCACAACTTATTTTATTTTATTTTTTTTGGATAGATTTGAAGAAAAAAAATCTACACACATAAAAACAAAAACAATAAGGAGAAGACGTTCCTTATTTATTACGTCACCGCGTGGCCCAGCTGTCAACTAATTTTAACTATTTTCCCCTGATTAATACCTGTGCCAAAAAAACCTATGTGACATTTACAGATCTGGTAACGATAGAATTCATTTTTTACACCTGTTTGTCAGTAATGAAACTGGATCATGTGCTCAAATTCATTTAATTTTAAATTCATTCCAACTACCCCTCCTGTGGTAGGTGGTGAAAATCAGACAAATTCAAATTCATATAAATTTAATTTAATTTGATTTATGGTTGCTTTCATAAACATTGGCCACTGGATCGTATGTCACGTGCATGCCTTTCATTTTTGGCCAAAACAAACGTAGGGGGGACAAATTGCAGCCTTTCATAAAGGTTTGTAAAATCTAAAAAGTATAAAACAAAAATTATGGGATGGTTAGACTGAGGGGGCGGAGTCGGAATTGAAAAATTTCTGAGGTTGATTGATTGGCTCTCTCTCGTGTTGGACATTATATATATATATATATATATATATATATATATATATATATGAGAAGTCAGATCTGGTAACGATAGAATTCATTTTTTACACCTGTTTGTCAGTAATGAAACTGGATCATGTGCTCAAATTCATTTAATTTTAAATTCATTCCAACTACCCCTCCTGTGGTAGGTGGTGAAAATCAGACAAATTCAAATTCATATAAATTTAATTTAATTTGATTTATGGTTGCTTTCATAAACATTGGCCACTGGATCGTATGTCACGTGCATGCCTTTCATTTTTGGCCAAAACAAACGTAGGGGGGACAAATTGCAGCCTTTCATAAAGGTTTGTAAAATCTAAAAAGTATAAAACAAAAATTATGGGATGGTTAGACTGAGGGGGCGGAGTCGGAATTGAAAAATTTCTGAGGTTGATTGATTGGCTCTCTCTCGTGTTGGACATTATATATATATATATATATATATATATATGAGAAGTCAGTTAAAATCGAACCGAAATTTCAAAAATTAAATTAACTTTTTTCAATAAAACGAATGGATTGAACTTTACTATGAACATCAAAAAAATAAAAAAATCTATTATTTTGATCAGTAATCAGATTAAACGATCTCGATTTTTTATAATTTTTTGTAAAAAAATCAAGTTCTAATTCAAAAATTGTAGTTAAAAATTGAATTATATAAATTTAAATTATTTTTAAAAAAATATATTTTCAAATCTAGTTCTATTGTGTAATAAAATTTTATTAGAAAATTTAACAATATTAAAAAAATTTATAAATATTTGGTTTGTTCAGTAACAAAACTATTATGTTAAAAGTCGAAGCCAAATCGATCTAACCAATATTTTTAGAATCCAAAAACCAAAATTTTGAATAAACGGAACCAATTTTTCAGATGTATTCAACTCGGTAGGTTATTTTGATTGAAATTAATATTTTCTGCTCATCTAGACTATAATTGATCATGTCTGACCTTGATATGTCGATATATGCTCTTTCGATTCAAAAATAAATTTTAAAATTTTATTTTATTCATTTATGGAAATACCTAACTAGAAAATTTCAATAATCCTAAAAATTACAACAAACGGTCATTTTTCAAATATCATAATTATTGAATTTTTAGTTTTTTTAACTAGAAAAATCGTAATAAAAGCTCAATAATAATTGCAAAGTCAATAAAATTTCAAATATTTCAATTTTCAACCAATTGATTATTTTTCCTAAATTTCGAAACAATAGTTTTTAGGGTAAAAATCCAAACTTGAAAATTCATATGTATCATAAATCAATATTATCGCAACTAAATATTCGATAAAATTTTAAAAATTTTGAATTTATCTTAAATCACATAATTTCAAAACCTATGACAATAAATCAACAAAAAAATATAATAGATTTTCTATTTTTTATTTTTTTATCATGTCTGACCTTGATATGTCGATATATGCTCTTTCGATTCAAAAATAACTTTTAAAATTTTATTTTATTCATTTATGGAAATACCTAACTAGAAAATTTCAATCATCCCAAAAATTTACAACAAACGGTCATTTTCCAAATATCATAATTATTGAATTTTTAGTTTTTTTAACTAGAAAAATCGTAATAAAAGCTCAATAATAATTGCAAAGTCAACAAGATTTCAAATATTTCAATTTTCAAACAATTGATTATTTTTCCTAAATTTCGAAACAATAGTTTTTAGGGTAAAAATCCAAACTTGAAAATTCATATGTATCATAAATCAATATTATCGCAACTAAATATTCGATAAAATTTTAAAAATTTCGAATTTATCTCAAATCACATAATTTCAAAACCTATGACAATAAATCAACAAAAAAATATAATAGATTTTCTATTTTTTATTTTTTTACATGGTGCTGAAATTTTTTTAAAAAAAATTAAAACTACTAAAAAATCTTTTGAAAAAATGGGTGGAGCTGGAGCTCCAAGGATGGCTCCACCCCTGGTTAGATGCTATCATATTGGTAATATAATGTCACGTGTACTTTTTTTTAAGTCCAAAATGAGATGATGTCATTGATCTATATCTTTAAAACGAGCTGATCCGAATCATATTAACAGTAAAAATTAATATTTTTGACATAAAAATAATATTTTATTAATCAAACCGGGTTGAAAATATGTATCACAAAGTTTATCTTTGAAACGGAATCATAGAGTTTTTGTGTCTATTTATACATGTTTACACTTTGTATCGCATAAACAAATAAATGGTTAATTGCATACACAATTACTATGAAATTCCGAAGTTGCTAAAATTCTCGATAACAAAATTGATCTATTACTTCTTGTTTTTAAATTTTGAATGCATACATTTTAGCTTGTATGTGATTTCAGCGACGTCATGTGATTAAGAGTTTAAAATATGAGGATTTAATATTCATGGAGGGTTTTCGTCAATTTTGAGATTTTAAACTCAAAAAACATATTGTCACGCACCAAGCCAAAGCCCCCACAACTGACCAACGAGTCGACAAGCCTTTGCAGCAACTACGTGATTTGTATTCTTTCTCATTTTATGAAAATAATTAACTCAAGTTATTATATACATGAGTCAATTGTATTTCATTATAAAATATAATTAATTTATTTTAAATCTTCAATTTATCCCACATGAGACAAGGTAGCACACACACGACTTTTTTATAGTCGTTATGGTGCGTTTGGGCGTTTGGTACCTCAGATTAGGTAAGATAGTGGGTTATAAATGACCTTAATCTATCGTTTGGTAGTTTTTTTGTTAAACCTACTTAATAAAGCCTACAAGTATACATGTCAAAACGGGTCGGCGGGGCGGGCCGGTCCGCAACCCGCCTCAACCCGCCTTTAGGCGGGGCGGGGCGGGCCTCCAAATGCTCAACCCAACCCAACCCGCCTTGGGCCGCGGGTTGGGCGGGTTGGTTTTTATAAAATAAATGTTAATTTTTTAATTAAAAAAATTGTAAAAACACTTGAAATGCTAAGAAAATGAAAAATAAAATTTAATCAAATAGTTTAATCAATATTAAAAAGTATTACCATGAAAAATTAATAATATATAAAATTAATTAGTAAAATAAAATATGAAAAAATTTACAAAATACTACATAGTTTATTATCATCAAAATTCATTCAAAATAAGTTCAATAAAACTAAAAAAAATATGTATAAAAAATCCAATTTTGCAAAAAAAAAAATAAAATTGGCGGGCCAGCCCGCGCGGGCTCAGCCCGTTTGGCCCGCCTCCAAACGGGCTGAGATTTGGCCAACCCAACCCAACCCAACCCATTTCCATAGCGGGGCGGGCCGGCCTGACGGGCCCAGACCAATTTGACAAGTCTACCTACAAGGGATTGAGCTAGATAAAGAAAGGTTTACTAAACCCTTGCAACAACCATGTATTAAGAATCTCTCTTCCAATCTATTTCTTACTTTCTATGAATACCCCCAATATTATTTGTTTGGGCCTTTATTTCATTTTTATAAGAAATTAAGATATTATGGGTTAATAGGGCATTATAGGTATCATAATATAATATATATCTATCTCTTCACTTTATCACATAAAACAAACACCATGCATATTACCGATGTTAATAATCATTCATACCAAATACATCTCTGTACAAAAATTATTAAAATTATTCATTCCATATCAACCAATTTACCAATCCCTTAGTTATCTCATCACACCAACTAAACGCAAACTACACGTATATTAGTAAAACAAATCCACAAAAATCCGAGCTTGTCATAGAGAAAGTAACCACTTAAAAAAGAAGAAGAAATTATTAAAATAATTCCATTTCTATCATGTTTTAAACAATTATTATATGATTATAACTTAGATATTATTTACTATAAGACTACGTTTATTAATTTCGGGTGGGAAAAAAAATGTTTGAACGTCGTGAGTCGTGACGCATTGATTGTCAAATATGTCTGTGATGTCCCTATCGCATCAATTTCTTTGTTTATTTTAGTTAATATTTTAATGGAAAAATAGTACTGAATAAATTAAATATAAAACGGAGAAATAGCAACCCCGATTTGAGGGGAAATTCGAAGGTACATAGGGGTATTGCTCTCTTTGTAACGCAAATAATACTCAAATCATAAATTTAATGGTTTGTATTTTTATACATAGACGTAATTAATGATATATTACATAGACGTAATGAATGATATATTATTGACGTGATAAATCATGAGATATTAGATCTATCATTGAAAAATAATATACATATACTAGATTAAACTCTATCGTAGAACTCACATGATTTTGCATGTGTGACCAACTATTGGCCACACACCAACAATAAGGTATTACCCTCACGATAGGATCGAAGTTCTCCGTTTTGAGATGATACCAATATTAGTATTTAAAGGGAAAACACTAAAACAGCATTAATCAAATCATCCGATTACACAAATTTTTGATTAGTTATTATTGTAAGAGAAATTAGTGTTTCTGTTTAATTAATTACGCTGTTTATAATTTTATTAGAAGTTTATGAGCTAATCCTATAAGGCACCGTTTGGTTTGAGTGATATGATAAGTATCTATGGATAAGTAATAAAATGTAAATTAAAAATAAATAAAAAAATAATTAATAAATTATTTGATTTGATGGATAGATTATAATTTATTTGATTTAATTGATGTAAAATTATTAATTAATAAATAGATAAATAATATGACGAAAATATTTAATATTGTTTTTTTTATCCGTCTCAAACATACAATCTAGTTTTCATATTTAATTTTGAGTGCGTTGGATCAAGAAGCTAGAAGAGAAAAAGTCTTTTTTTTAAATTAAAAAAAAGTACTTTTATTGTTCCAAATGTATTAGTCAGGGTAGATCTGCAGTGCTTTTAAAAGCACTTGTTTAAGCCAAAATATATGCTTTTTTAAAATTCATATTTATAACTTTTTAAATATTTTTTTTATAACTCAACTAAAAACAAGTGTTTTCCATCTATTATTCAAACTCAAAATTATTATAGTTTCTACTTAAAAAAGTACCTTTAAAAGTCAACTTAAAAAAATACTTTTTAAAGCAAAATGCTTCTATAACCAAACTAACCAATTATTTCTCCTATTATTTTACCAATTTACTCCTATTAAATTAATATCATTAACCACTTGTACAATTATTTTATTCTATTAAAATCTTTGTTAAATAAAAGTAAAATAAAAATTTTATTTCTAAAATTATTTTCTCAAACAGTTTTTTAATCTATATGAAAACACACATTTGTCTATTGATATGGAACGAAGATAGTACAATATATCAAATACATATCAAACACATGCATATATACATGCTAACATATTATACTCAAATTCGACTGCACAATAAGCTCGTATAATGTCTTCAAATTTTTATAGAAGTCCAACACAATTCTTTATACACCATTATAAATATCGTTATATAGAAACATTAAATTTCGAATATCATATATAAATTTTAGAATTCGATATTCGTCGATAAATTTTAACCACAGAAATTATGGATGTCTAGTTTGAATAATGTGAAGGTGAGGAATTTTAGGTCAAAAATTTGTTTCCCTGAAGTGCAAATATTTACACATTTTGTTGGGTTTCCCGGCAAAGGATTAAGGACCGTAACATGATTTTAAAAAATGGAAGCTTCTGGTGAATATAATAATATTGATTATTGTATAAAGAACACATTTTGTAGAAAATCTAACTCCGTATAATCATGCCAATTTGACAAATTGCATATTCATGTTGAAAAACATATAAAAACACAAACTAATTTTTTTAATTCTATTTAAATGGTTTCATTAAAACTTGAATTAAAACCCGAAACTCGTTTAAAACCAATGACATTAAAGTTTTAAATTTAAGATAAAGTCTCGGATTCGAGATTCTATTGTAATAGTAGACCCCAACACACTATATATATAAACTTGTCGGGAAAACTGCAAATTTAGTTCTCTATATTTGTCACTTTGCGATTTTGGTCCTCTATATTTTCATATTTCAGTTTTAGTCCTGCATGTTTTGAGTTTTGGTAATTTCGGTCATTTTTATTCGAAAATGCTTACGTGACACTGTACAAGTCAGCTCCACATCAGTACTGAATTGGTGTCACTTTAGCGCCACGTCCGAAAAAGGACTAAAATTGCCAAAAAAATAAAAATAGCGGACTAAAACTGAAATATTAAAATATAAATGACTGAAATCGCAAAGTAACAAACATACATGATCAAAAAAGCAATTTTTCCTAAAATTATCTATGTTTGAGAAGTGTTGTCGACAAGGGCGGACCCAAGGCCAGCTCCACCCGGGCTTTAGCCCGGTTTGGCCCGATTTTTTTTTAAAATTTTGTATATAAAAATTTTGAATAATTTTGGTTTAATTTGGTGGTAGTCCGGCTAGTTCAATTGAAAATATTAAAAGATGCGAAAGCTTGGAATTTTAGCCCGAATAAACTAAAAATCCTGGGTCCGCCATTGGTTGTCGACAGGGAACGACACCAGTTTTGATCAAAACAACCACCCCATGCATTTAATTTGATGCTGGCTTGGTACCCGTCCTATATTTAATTAATTAGGGACCCTAGCTCCATCATTTTCAAGTGAAAATTGCAAAAATTAGAGGTATATCAAGATTCGGTGAAACGACACTATCGGCCAAAATATAAATTTTTTATTCTATATATGCATGCTGAAGTTATCTAGAAATTTCAGATAAAAAATATAGGAAAATGCTACAAGTATACATTGAGTTACACGTTGAGTTGCACATTATACATGAAATTACAAAATTATCCCTCCACTTTATTTGAAAAATATCTTTTCAAAATAAATCAAGAATAGTTATGTAATTTCAAGTGCAATATGTAACTCAACGTGTAACTCTCCGTGTACTAGCATTACATAATACGTTTCTGGTATGACGGTGGACGTCCAGGCCCAGCCCATCATTATACTGCCGGAGAGTGCCGAAAATCCAGGGGTGAAACTTGGAAGGGCATGATAATTAAAGGGTTATATTTGAATTTTCAGGGAAATTATAAATAAAATTCTTTTATCTATGTAAAATTTTCACGAATTTATGTCCAAATGTTACATTGTTTGGTTGGTTTGGTGCAAAAATATAAAGCATTGATTGATTTCATATTTTTGTTTCATCTCGTAATTGATTCATAATAATTTAAGTTATAATTTATATATATATATATACATACTTCTGTTAATGTTCTTTATCATATATATATAATATATTACACGTCCTTTAATATCATATCACATGAAGTATTTGTTTTCGCTTTGAATATATACCTACATAATTATCATCAATGCCAATTTGACATATTGTTTTTTTTTCCTCTTTAATTCTCGAGATCGACTTATATTCTTTTTTTTTAGAAAACAATAACAAAACAATAAAGTTGAAGTTTCTCACCACGATGCATTTGGCTCATTTACATGGAAAATATCCATAGCCTTTTAAAAGTATATACATAATTATTATTAAAAGAATAAAATATCATACACACCTCTCCACTATTAAGTATTAACCAACTATACACGTTTGAAGAGTAAAAATAATTTTCTTTTTTCTTTCTTCTTATTATAATTAATTTCTGTTTCTCGTTGTCGATATTCAAACCAAAGTTTTCATCAATTAATCGAGTGAAATATGAGTATTTGAATGACAAATTAATTACCGATATTGAAAAATGTTATGGATTATGCCGGAGCGAACATGACGATAATAATTGCGGAATAAAACAATCAATAAGGACACCAAAGATTTTACGTGGTTCACCCAATATAGGCTACGTCCACGGAGCTGCTGCAAATATTTATAACCGGAAAAATATTACAAGTGTATACAAAACACTATATCTCTCACACGATCTCAAACCCCGAGTATTACCGAGAAAATAATTTCTCTAACTCACACAAGAGAACACTCAAGAAAAATACCAAGAAACTCTCTTTGTTTCTTATCTCTCTTTTCTCTCGATTTTTGGATATCTAAACTGACGCGTCCTCTACACGTCAATTAAATGCCGATGCATTTAATTGTTTCCCCTACTTCCACCTGCCATCATCCCAACTTCAACCAATCACCATCATTTGCCACCTAACAAATCTTCCACTTGAAGACTTGATTTCAATCATGGCTTCACACAGTCAATACAGCAGCTCATGCCTTCTCTCTTATATTTGCAGTCCATGTCGTCTTTCATGGTTAACTCCCACTTGATTGAATCATCATTTTGCATCGCTTCTTCAAAGGTCTCCGGTTCACCTTTATCTGTCAGCAAAATATAATGAAGTGTTGGCGAGTATTTCTGAGGTGGTCTGATTGTTCTAGAAGATCTCCTGAGTTCAATTTTCGGAGTTTTTGGTTCATCATCTTGTGCAACAGTTTCCTTATCTTTCAGGTTACTGGTTTTCGACTCATTCACGGGAATATCCATCAATGGTATTTCATCCGTCTTCTTGACTTCAGGACATTCATCACCAGCTCCAACGCTTGACCTGTCCTTATACATCACATACTCATTGAAGATTACATCTCTGCTCCGAACGATCTTTCGATTTTGGTCATCCCAGAACCGATAACCAAACTCATTATCTCCATAACCAATAAAGAAACACTTCTTTGATTTTGGATCAAGTTTTGTTCTGCTAGCTGAATCAATGTGAACATATGATAAACATCCAAACACTTTCAAGAAAGAAAGGTTTACTTCTTTTCCGCTCCAGACTTCAGATACGCTGCAGTGTTAACTGCATCAGCCCAGAATAATTTCGGCATTCCAACGTTCAATCTCATGCTCCTGGCTCGCTCATTCAGGGTCATGTTCATTCTCTCAGCTACACCATTCTGTTGAGGAGTACCGGGAATGGTTTTCTCCATCTTGATCCCGTTCAGTGCACAATACTTCTTGAACTCAACATCTTCATATTCTCCTCCGTTATCAGACCGTAAGCACTACACCTTTAAGTTGGTCTCATTTTCCACCATGGCTTTCCATCTTTTAAAGGTTTCGTAAACATCAGATTTATTTTTCAAAAAATAAACCCAGACCTTCCTGCTCAAATCATCGATAAATGTGACATAATATCGTGAGCCTCCAAGGGATGTCACAGGAGATGGCCCCCACACGTCAGTATGAACCAACTCCAACTTTGCTGCTTTCGGTTCTCTACTGCCTTTCGAAAAGCTCACTCTTTTCTGCTTTCCAAGAACACAACTTTCACACAGTTTGTGTTCGACAATTTTTAACTCCAGTAGCTTCCCTTTTGATATCAGCATCTTCATTCCTTTCTCACTCATATGTCCAAGTCTACAGTGCCATAAACTTGAGTTAGCTCTAGCATCCACAGCTGCTAACATTTCTCTGCAACTGGAAGTCATATAAAGGGTTTCAGTTTTCTGTCCTCGAGCAACAATCATCGCTCCATTGCTCACTTTCCAGGAACCATCACCAAAGGTTACTTTATGGCCTTCGTCATCGAGTTGTCCCAGTGAAATCAGATTTCGGGTCAACTTTGGTACATGTCTCACTTTGTTGAGATTCCAGATAGATCCGTTTGACATTTTCAAATTTATATTACCCATACAGCTATTTCCAACGATTTTCCATCTGCTAGGAAAATTTTTCCGTAATTACCAGCAATGTAATTACTGAATACCTCACGATCACCGGTGGTATGAAATGAAGCTCCCGAATTCATAACCCACGAATCAACCGGGCTTTCCATGGATAGTACTAAGGCATCATGTACATCCTCAATAACAACATTTGCATTATTCTCGGGTGATCTGCAGTCCTTTTTCATGTGACCAGTTTCACCACAGCTCCAGCACTTTAATTTCTTTTCGAATGTATTTTTTTCTTTTTCACTCCTTGATTTGGATCTTCCACGCCATCGGTTAGAACCTTTTTCGCTACTCCTTCCCCTACTTCTGTTTTCGAGATTTAGGGTAGATCTCGATGATGTTGCTTCTCCTGAATCCTTCCTGCGAACTTCTCACCAAGGATTCGATCTCTGACATCATTGAATTGTAACTTTCCTTTTTCAGCAGAATTGCTAACCGCTGCCCGCATCGGCTCCCAAACATTTGGTAAAGACGCCAAAAGAATAAATGCACGAATCTCATCATCAAATTTGATTTCAACCGATGTTAGCTGGGAAACAATCGTGTTGAATTCATTGATGTGTACTGCCACCGAAGCACCTTCCTCCATCTTCAAGTTGAATAACTTTTTTATGAGGAACACTTTATTATTTGCTGATGGCTTCTCGTACATGTCCGGCAAAATGGACATCATCTATTCCGTGGTTTTTGCCTCCGCCACGTTGTGCGCCACGTTCTTTGTTAGGGTCAATCGTATTACCCCTAACACTTGTCGGCCAAGAAGCTCCCATTCATCATCCTCCATTTTTTCTGACTTCACCCCGGATAGAGGTTGATGTAGCTTCTTGCTATACAGATAATCTTTAATCTGTAACCGCCAGAACGTAAAATCTGTACCGTCGAACTTATTGATTCCCGGTCCCGATCCGTCATTTCCGGCCATCGCTTCTACTGCCTTAATAAAATTTCAAAAAAAATTTCTGATGTGGAAGATCAGACAAAGCTGCAACCACAGAGCATACTCCGAATTTTAAGAAATTTTTCACCAAGGCTCCCGGACACCGTAACAGCTTTGATACCAGTTGTTATGGATTATGCCGGAGCGAATATGACGATAATAATTGCAGAATAAAAAAATCAATAAGGACACCAAAGATTTTACGTGGTTCACCCAACATAGGCTACGTTCATGGAGTTGCTGCAAATATTTATAACCGGAGAAATATTACAAGTGTATACAAAACACTATATCTCTCACACGATCCGAAACCCCGAGTATTACCGAGAAAATAATTTCTCTAACTCACACAAGAGAACACTCAAGAAAAATACCAAGAAACTCTCTTTGTTTCTTATATGTCTTTTCTCTCGATTTTTGGATATCTACGCGTCAATTAAATGCCGATGCATTTAATTGCTTTCCCTACTTCCATCTGTCATCATCCCAACTTCAACCAATCACCATCATTTGCCACCTAACAAAAAAGATATATTTCGTAGTTTGTTGAAAGAAATTATTGTTAACTATTTTCAGAAAATTTCAAGTTTCTTTAAAAAAATATATTTTTCATATTTCGTTATTATATTTTAATTTTGTTATAAATTATATATATATATATATCCACCATCAAAAATATAATCCACCCCTACATGACGCTTGTGACATCTGACTTTCTGTTTTTCTTACATTCTCTTGATAAAATTTCTTCATCTTTTCTAGGGATGTAAATGAGACGAACAGTTCGCGAACTGTTCGGGTCTCGACTCGTTAAAAGCTCGTTCGAGCTCATTTAATGAAGCTCGTTAAGGAAAACGAACCAAGCTCGAGCTTTACAATATTCGGCTCGTTAGCTCGTGAACATGCTCGTTAACAGGCTCGTTAACAAGCTCGTAAGTCATCTCTTAGACGAAAAAATAATAGTATTGATATTTAATTTATAAATTTACACTTTACTTATGAAAAATATTGAAAAATCTATAAAAATTAATTTATTAGAATAAAATTACAAATTTTAATAATATTATTATATTTTTTTCAAATATATAATTTAGTTTTTAATTAATTTAATGAATATTTAAATTTATAATTTAAATATATTAAGCTCGTTTAGGCTCGATAAAAGCTCGAATAAGCTCGTGAACCATGAATATATTCGTTAAATAAGCTCGGACTCGGCTCGTTTGTAAATGAATCGAGCTTGAACATTCAAAAGCTCGGCTCGGCTCGTTTACATCATTCTTTCCCTTAATTTCATTTGAATAGTACGTGTATAACCCTCAATTTCGCTAAAACCCGTGGATAAATTTTAGCCAGATGCACATATAGTACATGAAAACACGAAAATGATATTCTCAATGTGCTAATAAAAAATTCTTTATGGCACAATTAAGGTTTCATATGTTCTTTTCGGGGAGATTTTGCTACGATCTACCACAAAACATAAATATATTATATTATTTTTATTATTTTGTCATTTTTAGTAAAATGGGGGCAATTTTTAAAAGGACGTAGCGTCTACTTTAATTTATTTATTGTTTAAAAAAGTAGTCCTCTACTAAACATTTCAATACGTAGTAAATTATTATTTGAAAAAATATATAGTGTACTTGGCTAACCTTATATAAGTTGTTTTGGATTTTAAAAGCTCTACAATTTTGTTTGGCAAAAAAATTTTCCAGATAGACTAATTACCTGACAAATTGAGTTGTTTCATGGTTTATAATCTGTACGTTTTTTAAAATTTTGGGGGTGACTAAATATTTTCTAAAAAGATCTTATTTTAACATTTTATTCTTCAAAATATCATTACATATTTTCATAAATTCCATCATGTCCTCAACTCATTTTTGACAAAATTTTAACCTAAAAAATTTAAATATCCCACCATGTCCCTAGTATTATTGACTTATTGTTTCAAAATAGGTTTAACATATATGGTAAAATTTTAAAACAATTTTCATATATATATATATATATATTGTATTAATGATTCATAGTATTATCTTATTTTTGGCAATTTTGACAATAAAAAAATCTTAATATCAAACACATCAGCATATTTAAATTGTTTAAAATAAGTTTATCCTTTTTTTAAAAAAATTATTTATTCAAACACTTTAACTTAGTTTTAAAATAAACCTAACCGCTTATGAGTTGCTAAAATAATTTGTAAGTTTTAAAACTTATAATAAGCTATTTTTAATAAGTTTAGACAAACATCTCATTTAAATTTTAATGAGCTAGTTTACGGGGGATAATTTTCTATTTAAATTTATATGTAGTTTTGTATATAGATGTTTAAAATACAGTTAAGACAAAAAAAAAAAAAAAAATTTGTCACCTAAGGTCACATCCAATAGAATAGTGTCACATCATTGGTGGGCATGATGGTGGGCATGGTAGGTGGGCATTTGAAAGAAACTCTATATATATATATATTAATAGTTATAATTTAATACAAATAATATATCATAATATAATTTTTACACTAAAAGATAATATGTTTTTAAAAAAAAATTAATCAATGAAATAATCTTGAAAATAAAACTGTCTACCTAAGAATTTAATAAAAGTAATTGGACTTAAAATCATTAGGTTAAGGTAAATTAATATTTTATCTGAATCATGTACCGATTAGTGATTTACAATAATTCATACACCAATTCGTCTATTTATCAAGAGTTTGTGTACCAAATTTTTTTTAAAATATACACTCATTATGACTTGGGCCTCTGAATAGTATATCTATGACTATGCGCAACAAAGTAAAGTGATTTTGGCCCAGTTAGCTTCTCAGGTGACGTTAGATACAGCCCATTATAATACCGCCGGTCAGGCCCAACAATCCAGGGGTAAACAAAAAATATTTTTTATTCATCTTAAAATTTTCAACAATTCATCCGGCCAAATTATTGAAAGTACTTCTTTCAATTCATTATATCTAGCGCCAACATCTAAAATTGGTAGTTTTATGTGGCTCCAAATTTAATTTATATGCAACACTATGTGTATAAGGCTATCGTCTCCCTTCATTCAAACTTGAAATTTTAGGAGGACAAGATTAAACAGCATCTGGTCGAAATTTTAAGCAAGTGGTTTCTAACATATGTATACGATGCGGTTTGATACTCACTAAAATCAGATTATCTTTTTCCGATGGCGGAAGCCTCACTTGAAATCACGAACAAAGTGGCGTTGGAAGGCGGCGTAAAGGTGGTTCTTGAAACGTGATTTCAAACCGTGAGATTTGAAATCTAGAAACAAGTTTCCTTATTTGCATTGGTTTCTGGGTATCACAGACTTGAACGTCAGTGATACTCCATTTGTGACACAAGTAATAATCAATTATTTTTCTTATGTTTCGCACAAGTGATGCCTGTATATGAGGACCACACACTCTTACGAGTTACGTCCCTTTCGACGTTGCCTAAAGATCTCTACGTAACGTATTATTTTGGCTACATGAGTTGTTATAAAGATATATACAAGTGACCAAAAAAACTATGATCATTAGATCAAACCTTTATCCATAACACCAAAATTCTACTTACAAGAAAGACATTCTATGGGATGCCAATGTTTAGATCATGCATCCCATTTCCTTTACATATATACATCTAGTTTTTATTAAATTCATTAACTGAGACATGATCAAAAGTTTGATGGGGGTGAAAAACTCTCTGATTTTGGTAGATTTCGAGCTCCAACACTCACGGAGGAATCTCCGGATTCCAGCCCTTGCCGCTGCATCGCGAAAGCAACACTCTGGCACTGCATGAAACCGATCTTTTCATAGAAGAATGCCTCGATGATGATGAGCTTCCAACTAATCTCAACAAGTTTCGATCGATCCCACCACTTTTCTCAACAATCCCACCATTTGTTTCTTTCGTTTCGACGGATTCGAGGCCCGAAGTCTCGTCAGATTGAGCTAAAGAAGCATTGGCGATGGCTTTTCTGAGAACTGATGCCGATAAAGAATCCATTGAAACCGATCTTCTCGCAGGTTGAATCCCATTCTCCAATCCGTAAACTTCATTCATCTTTAGTCCGAATGGAGCCCGGGGTTCGTCTTCCTCCTCAATCCGAACTCTCAAGCCCGAATCGGCCTCATTCTCTGCACCAGAAGCTCCAGCATGATCATTAGCACTTCCCTCCACCCTGCCTGCAGAATCCGGAACAATCGCATTCTCTGATGACGACGCTGCGTTGCTCACTATTCGGGCCCGACACATGGGGCAATTCGTGTGTGCTCGGAGCCAAGTATCGATGCAAGGAATATGGAAAGCATGATTGCATTTAGGCAGCAGCCGAAGGCTCTCATTTTCTTGAAACTCACTCAAGCAAACAGAGCAATCTGTTCCTTCTATAAGACCTCCACCTTTCTCATACTTAACTATGGCGATGGAACTGATCACAGATGGATCGAGACCAACGGTCCTTATGTACCAGATCGGATGGTCGACGGCCGGCCCGTGATCCACATCAAGAAACTCTTCAGGGCCCGACTCTTCGTCGTGGAACCTGGCTGATGGAGACGGCCTCCTAGAGTTGTACCAAGTCAAGAAGATCTTGTAGATTATGTAACAAGCAAATAAGAAGAAAGACGTGGCCAAAATGGCTAAGGATACGGTGAGAAGATTAGAAAGAGTTGAAGGTTTGTGCAGCTGGTCTTCGTCCGCCGGCGGCGGCGGCCAAAATGGGGAGTCCATGATTGGAATTGTGCAACAATCAGGGCATACATGGATACAGTTGGGTGGACATAATCCTTTGAGGTTTATTTTGGGATCACAAAAATTTATTTGGCAGCTTGAATCGGAATCCGATTCATTCAGCAGTTTTCTATGGTGAAAAGCCATGAAAAACAAGTTAGGAGAATTGTGAAGGAAAAGGAAGAGGAAGAATCATTGGGTTTGCAATTGCAAACATTTCTTGTTGACTTGATATGTGCAGTCGTTGGTCTCAACGGCGGGCCTGGGATGATTTGCATGGCCCGGCCAGGCCCGGATTGACCAAATCCTTGTGTTCGAGGTAACTTCCACGAAATACTCAATAAAAAGAAGAGAACTTCCACGAAATTTTATATTACACACAATAATAAAGAAACAAACTCCTACGGTTTGATGAAGTTGAGCATTATTGGTGTAACAATGTTACATCAATTAACATAAGTTTTTTTTTTTTTGTTTGGAGTTTAAACTTGCAAGGAACACACGGCTCGAGTTTTGCTTAATGATCTTGTTTAGATATAAAGAAATAATACAATGTTCGTTTTTTTTTAACTTGCATGATTATTGTGTTTATTATTTTATAATATCCTAAACAACGATTGACTTGTGAATGAGATGATAAATGATGTATAACATAAAAATGATAAATTAAATCAATATAGTTTGATAAAATAATGATCCATGATAATAATCCTTTATAAAATTTGAATCAAATATTGAGAAAAAAACAAACAAACAAACAAATATAAGTAATACATGAGCTTATCCTACAAACGAGAGGTGAAACGTCTTTGCAAAATTCAAATTAACCTTAATTGTCAAAGAATATAATTGTAAAATTTCATTCATGTCATACCTATTATGCGCTCGTCGTGTAGCTGGAGATGAATGTCTTTTGCAACACACATATACTCGTCACGAGCCAATTAATGAAATCTAGATGACCAAAAAATGAGATAAATATAAGATGAATAAAAAATTGTGTTTCATCTTACATTCATCAAGTGCACCAAACTCTCTACCAATTCAAGATTCATGTGTTCTAAACGTTCATTCCCCACTACACTTTTTATGTAATAGTGTATTAAGGTATGTGTTGTGTGTTTGCACAATTTTTAATAATTAATTTAATTTATATTTAAATAAGTATAATATCAAATTTATAAAAAGTAATGAATATGGTCATATTGTAATTTGAATTGATTACATTTATATGAAAGTGATAGAGACTAAATTGCAATGTGAAATGATAAAATAAAAATAAAATCAAAGGAAAAATTTGAAGACCATGACACCATTTTTTGTTAATTGGTCTATAGGTAGTAGGTACCCGTACCATGTGTTATCATGTAAACGAACTCAAATCCAAACCATATACTGACTTGGCGTGTTAGCATCTTTTGTGAACTCTTTTAGTTATAGCAATGTGAACATTTTGTGCAAGTAACACACAAGATAGAACTGACTTCAATCTTTCTCAAGCTGATGAATTAAGTTTTTGTTAGCTATAAATTAATTCAGACCAATAAATATTTCATTAATTGGGCCAATCTCTGTCAATCGATCTATAACATGGCAGCAGCAAGAAATTCATCATCATCGTACAAATTCCATACTTGGGTCACACTTCTTTACCGGACGAGGGTTGTGTCCAGTGGACTGTGGCTGAGCCGCCAAGCCCAACGCCCCGATCTGCCACCATGTCGGGGTGTTTCTGTGGATCAAGGGCTGAGGTTCTTGACCACTGACTACTCTACGGCGCACCTCGGAACCAAATTGGCCATGTATCCATCTCTATAATACCAATTATATATTATTACGAATATTTATTTGCTACTTTGTTTTATTAAATTTTTTTTTATATTTTTATGAATGAAGAAATTTTTAGAAAATATAATTAGTAATAAAATGACAATTTTGTATTCATATGGAAGTGGAAAGTATACAAGTGCTGAACGGGTACAAGCATCATTTTCAGCTCATCACGAGAATGGCTTCTCAAATTGGTAAATATTATTAGACTTTGCATTTCAAATGTTATTTGGCTTATTAACTTCGATTGCATTGGTAAGTTTAGAGTATTTATTTGTCCATAGAATATATATATAATTTTTAAAGCAATTTTTAAATATATCCACATGGATCAACGATTGTGATTGAAATGAATTTGGACGAGAGACTACAAATCACATCGATTGTCTGAGTTTTTGAAATCCATAAATTTAAAATACATCCCTGATATTTTATTTTTTTAATAAATTAATGTAAAGTACATTTTACTAACTTCTGTTCAGGATGAAATGGATCTTGGGATCTTTACTATCATTGGTTTTGCCTCTGTTGGGTAAAACCTGGAACGATGTCCGAAGACTGGAAGGTAAACATGCACTAATCACATCTTTATTTCAATTTAGGAATCAGTAAGAATCACAAAATGAAAAGAAATAAATAAATAAAATTGTGATTACCGAAGGACCTAAAATTTCATAATATATAATATATTTGTTAGATTACCTAAATCTTGTGCGATTCCAACTTTCATTGTAATGAAATGGTTGATTTACATCAACACAAAAGTTCTCATGAGACTGTTTGAGTCAATTTTTTTTTATATGGATTATAGAGCTGACCCAACTTATCTTATGAAACAAATATTGTTTTTCATATAAAAAAAATATGAATTATTATAAATACCCATCAGACGATCGTCTCATGGATTTAGATTTGTTATGTCGTCTCACAGTCTCACAAGAGACGTATTCAACCAATTAAAATGATGGATCTAAAATCCTGGGCGATACTACTTGATCTTGGAGGTTCAATTTGTATACCAGGGAAAGTAGAAGTGGCGGCGGAAGAAGTCGATACGGTAGCAGAAGTGGTGGAATCGGTGGCAACCGCCGCCGATAAGGCGTTGAAGGAGGTGGCGGAAGATCTGCCTAATGGCAAATTTAAAGAAGCAGCTGAAGTCATGGAACATTTGTGTTTTGTTGCCGCCCAGGATTCTATACTCGTTCAGAATTTAATACACAAGGTATAATTTTTCCAAAATAAATTTTAACAGGTGTTACCTTTATTTTCAGTTACTATTACATAATAAATTGCATTAGCTATTTTAATAAAATTATAAGTAGCACGAATGTTATTAGTTCATGCATTATCATTTGCACCAAACGATGTCTCCTTATATAGCAGAGTTCGACAAATCAAAATATTTCTTTCTTAAAAAAAATAGTTTCTTCAATGGCAGGCTGGTGAAGTAAAGCAAGATTTGGAAGACATGGATGCTATGGTCCAGGCAGCTGTTGGTAACGTACAATCAGCCGACGAGACCAAAAAATCCATCTAAAATACCCACAAAGATCCTCAGTAGAACAACGTATATTGCCGTCCCATGGGGTTCATATTTTTTCACTAGATGATCCGACTAACGAAGTATAAAAAGAATAATGAATGCTCTCTTAAGAATTGTGACATGCTCTTATTCTGTTACGCAAAAAGTAAATATTATTGCAAACCAAATTGCTATTTTGACATCACTACAAGATGGAATGATGCAGAGATGTGGGAGCTTAAGGTGACTCGGGTGCAACCGGAATCCCTGCACTTGGTCAATTTTTCTTGGTGATGAGAGCTGGATAGCCATTTGTATCGAGCCCATAAACGTGGCCCATTTTGTCCCGTTTTGTCTCCATGTATCGCTTGTTCTCCTTGGTGATGGTGGTATCGAGCGGAACCCTGCCTGAAACTGCTAAACCGTAGCCTTTGAGCCCAGAGTACTTTGTAGGATTGTTTGTCATCAAGTTCATTGTTCTAACACCGAGATCCCTAAGTATCTGCATAAGATTACACAAGAAGATTTTCTTGTGATGAATGGAACCATTTTGCATGACAAATATAATTCCATGTCTGAAAGAACCAAGCAAATGGTTAGGCTCCTAGGTCTAGGTTTTGGGTTTGAATCAGACCAGGCTTCAGCAAACATAATCCTGATAGACATAAGACTGTGCATTCCAACTAGATAGACAATGTGAAAACCAGGTAACAGCAGGGAAAAAAGTACTTAAACCAGTAAGCCAGTTTCAACTACTCAACATATGAGAGTTAAACAGTGAAGATACAAGAGTGGTGGATTGATCCGCTCATTTCCACTCATTCGACTTTCAACATTTTATTGGTCACTAAATTTATTCGCCCAAGAACTAAGCATGTGCGAGGCGAATTATGCCGTACAGAGGTTAGGAACGTTAAAAAAAATTAATGTTGTGCATGAAGTTAGATAAGGTAATACCTGTGCACCAATTCCATACTCTCTTGAATCGACAGGCAAGCCCAACTCTTCATTAGCTTCAACAGTATCACTTCCCGCATCTTGCAAGTTGTAAGCACGAAGTTTGTGGCCAAGACCAATTCCCCTCCCCTCATGACCACGGAGGTAAACTAAGACGCCCCTGCCAGCAGCTTCAATCTGCTGCATTGCAAGCCCCAGCTGGTTTCCGCAGTCACATCTGGCTGATCCAAATATGTCCCCAGTCAAACATTCCGAGTGCACTCTCACAAGAATATCTTGTCCATCGCCAATATCACCCTGTTGCACCAGAAATGTCAATTGATATTCTTAAATGAATAAAGCTGGAACCCAAAGCCGTATGCTGACATTTTGTTTGCTGCATTACAGAGTGATTTTCGAAACAAAAATAAATAACAATTGGGGGAAAACCCAGTTGAAGAATATGATTATTTTTAAGCCACCTTCGATGAACTCAATATTTTGAAAAGGTGGTTTGTCTTAGTGTCAGAGCCATCATCATCATATCACAATCACAAATCCAAAACCCCTGTTTGCAATCCCTTCAGTCTCAATTTAATTAGATCTTGGGTAGTTATTTTGGGATTTTAGTGCTCAATACGCAATAAACATAGACGATTACACCTTGGATGTGAATTTCAACATACACTTTGACCCACGGCATACACAAAGGCCGTGTTAAATTATAAAACGACATTGTTCCATGAGCTCGAATTTCACACAACATAAATGATTTCAAATAAATCCTTGTAGTGTCAAACAAATAAAAAAAAGGTGTTCTTTACACGTGGGTATCGTGTTGAATAGGGTTTGCTTTATGCATAAGCAAAAAAGGACACACATAAGTGTGCACATAGGGAAGCTCTAGTAAGCAAAACCTAGCAAATAGTTTTACAGTATGTCAAACAAGGCACCATCAATGATCGAGAATCTTGAAATATGTCCTAACTCCAAATTTCTTATATAATTAGTTACGCACCTTAACCATTGCGATATGTTCCATCCCATCCAAAATTGATCTGTAGCAATAAGCTGTGAACGGACCCCAAGTAGTTGGTATTCCAGCAGCAGATGCAGGTTCCACCAATCTGTCCCTCTTTCTCCTATATCTAAAAAGCACCGCCATACCTTTTCAGAATATGTAAGTTTAGCGAAGAAAGAAACTCAAATGAACCAGCTACCTTATTAAGTCAGCAATAGATATAAGCTTCAAGTTTTCTTGTTCTGCAAATTGCCGAAGCTTTGGTAACCTTGCCATGGAACCATCGTCATCAACAATCTCACATAAAACTCCAGCAGAGTCTAAACCGGCTAGCATGGAAAGATCAACAGCAGCTTCCGTGTGCCCAGCTCGTTTTAGAACACCTCCCTCTCGGTACTTCAGTGGAAATATGTGTCCCGGGCGGTTGAAATCCCCGGGCTTTGAATCTTTTGATGAAAGAGCCTTAATTGTTGTCGCCCTATCACGTGCCGAGACACCCGTAGCTGTACCATGTTTTGCATCCTAAAAAAATCCATACTTGATTGCTTCAGAGATTTATGTCTGATATGTCGGACAAATAAAAGCTTCCCAAAGCATTATTTGGTCACGTTTATATATTCAAAAACTTGTATTTGAACATGCATGGATAGAATAGCCATAGAAGATAGTTTCTACAAACGACAGTTTTGCTCAATCATATTTCTCAATACTAATGTGAAACATAACCATAAGATTTGTTTGCTAAGAAAGTCAACAGGAATCAAACAATACAATGCAAAAAGAAGTTTATGTTTGATTATTTACGTGCAAAGAGAAGCAAATTACCACTGAAACAGTGAATGCAGTAGTAAGTTTCTCCTCATTTTCTTTATCCATAACCATCAAAGGGAGCTGCAGCCTCTCCAAGTCCTGCTCTTTCATGCTCACACATACTATTCCAGTACCATGCCTCACAAAAAAAGCCATAGCCTCGGGGGTTACTTTTGAAGCAGCCATTATCAGATCTCCCTCGTTTTCTCTATCCTCATCATCAACAACTACAACCATCTGCAATTTTGGTAGGGGGAAAAAAAGGGAAAAAAAAAAAAAAAGAAAGAAAGATGAATCTATGACCAATTTCTGCAGTCCCAAATCAAGAGGCATCAATCTGATTACCAACCTTTCCTTCACGAATATCTTCAATGGCCTCAGTAATAGATGAGAAACCTGGCGTTGGCAGGTCCAAATCAAATTCACCATTATCAACAGGAAAGCCACTATTGGTCGGTACCATATCGGCGCCAAGTGCTCCTAATACTACAGAATCAGATTGCGCCTCAATGCCAGCCGATCCATTAATCTTGACATCATTTTTTGCATCATTAAAGCCAGTGGAATGAGAATCCTCACCATCTTCTTCAGAAAACAAAATGGATTTAATTTTCCCACTAGCCTTGATGCTGACACCTACTTTTCCACTCCACTGGTTTAAGGACTCTAAACCATTCACAGATCGGATATTTTCACGGTGGAGACCATTGAACAGTCCGAAAGTTTTCAAGACTCTGCAATAAAAAGAGATTAGGTACCAATTTGAGTCATTAGACTGGCAAGAGAGCAGAGCTTAATTAATGAAAAAAGTTGTTTCGTGTCACACACACACACACACCAGTTGCAGATTCCAGATACTGGACCCCCTGAAGGAGAGCCTTTGGACTAGGCTGCCACACAGAAGGAAACTCAAATACTTGCAAACAAAACACAAGTTGTTTATTCATTGGTGATGTTGAGGCTCAAAACACCACCTTTCCATCACCGCACATGTTCAAGAAGACCATGATCAGTCGAGCATATTCTAGTAGGGGCAAGGACTACTCTCCATTTCCATGCATAACGTAGTTTTCTGTTCATCTGACGACTCTTAAGTGCGTGTGACACCAATTTTTTCAATTTCACAAAAAGAGATCATCTTCATGTCTAGTATATCTGAATAACATATATTATATTCGGAACATTTTTCGACATCTACGGCTGACAAACATTTGACAGACAGAGATGAAACCAAAAGTTCTTGGGGAAATTTCAGTCTCCCAGTTAACAGAGCTCACATCTCAACAAAAATAGACAAAGAGCACGAGCACGATCAGTCCCTAGCTTCGCTTTAAGATCCAAACAGGAAGAATAATTCTACTGTACCACATTCTAACATAACCCGTCTTCAAAAACATCCCCGCGACAAGATTTTTGCATAACTTATTAATAATTTGATAAAAAGATTAAATTTTTCCCCCAAAAAAAGAAGAACAAACCGGAACAACATATTTCAACTGAAGAAAACGGGCAGAAAGAACTCAATTCAAAATCCAAATTTTTGTCCTTAAAGATACAAACAATCATCAAACATAAATCATACAAAAAGGACACCAAAAAACACAGAAAAACGAGCTAACCGAGAGCGAGAAATTGCGGTCGATGAATAAGAAAAACCAATGGAAGCCATTCTTTTTCTTGAATTCCAAAGAACCCTGTAGCGCTCGGGTTTATTACCCTTCAGCAGACGAGAATGAAGAATCGGATTTATAAATTCGAAAATGGGCGTCGCCACTCGCCACCCAATGCGTGTTTGGTGGGCAAATGAATGATTTTTCTTTTAAACCAAAATTTTATGTTTCCGTAAATCAATCGTATGCAAATGGCACCATTTTGTTGAATACTTTTATCTCATCCTGTCATGCTCCATACAGGCTACAGCAGATAAAGATGCAAGTTATACACATGACAAAATAGGTCCCATAAAATAAAAGTGAAAAATTTTATATCTACTATCTCTATTATTTTATAATAATTGAGCTTATTAAAAAAACTACTTTTTGGTGCATTTTGCCTTCCTCTTTTGTGAATTTATACAAAACTTAAACACAAAAAAAAAACTCAACCACCATAAAAAATAATAATAATAAAAGATTTACGTATATATATTATGTTGCACGCGGTCCATAATATTTCATTATGAATTTATGTTATATTAGCATTATCTCGGTACACACTTTGCGTGTTTATATGATATATAATATTTGTTTTAGATCGATAATGTGTAGTTCATCTTACATTAAGGCTTCCAATATAGGACAAAATCTCGAGTTCGAGATCCAACTACGACAATCATTTCCATCAATTCAAAAACAAATATTTGTTTTAGTGATGACAAGTTTTGTGAAAGACAGTTATTTTAGTAACTATGGATTTTGTGATTCCGTTTGTAAAGTTTGAATAAATTGATTTTTAATTATTGATTGATTACTCATTTAGTAGATTTTTTTTGTTGATGTTTAGTCCATCAGACATCAAAGTTTTTCGTATGATACGAGATCTCAAATTCGAGAACCAATCATAACAATCTCCTTACTAAACATTGTTTTAAAAAAATTGGATGAACGTGTGGTTTCTGCATGATAAATAGTAGTGTATATATATATATATATATATATATATATATATATATATATATATTGGCATAGTTTGGTACATAGGATAGAACAAGTATAAGATATATAATATAAGGATAAATTAAGGATAGATAAAATGATAGGATACTATAGTGAATGTTTCATATGATTTTAATAAGAGTGATTAAATTTATATATTCGATTTTAATGACAAAATTAACCCTACCGTAATGTGGAGTAGAATAAGGCGTGTTTAGAGTTTACATTTTTTATATGTGGAGGGTAATCATGTCTTTTTGTAGCATTTTTTTAGTTGTATTAAATTTATCACACCAAATCGAAGGGATACATAGTCCCCTTGTCAAAGAATTTATCAAGGGTCCATTGACTTATCATGGGCTTTTTAAAAATGTACCAACCATGAGATGAAGGAGAATAATTTATTAATCACTCTCTTATCATGTGTACCAAACTATGTCATAGAGTTTTGTTATGCTGTCCACCAACCGTGCCAACTTATGTGCCCACCATGTGCAATAGTTGAGTGTTTTATACATGGTGGATACAGAGATTGACACGGTTGGTGGACATCGTAGCAAAACTATATATATATATATATATATATATATATATATATATAGAAGAATGCTCAGCTGCTCAACCATGTTTTTCTGCTTGATCCGCGACCACTAAAACCCGGTAGTGTGTTTTAGTGGGGTTTTTTTTTTTGCATCACTAAAACCCAATACCGGGTTTTAGTAGTCGCGGACCAAGCGAAGAAACATGGTTGGGCAGCTGAAAATTCCTCTATATATATATATATATAATTTTGATCCACTGCACCCTAGGGTGCAGAAAAACTGTGTGCAACCACTATATATATATATAGTGTTGGGCACCATAAAAGAAATATATATATATATATATATATATATATATATATATATATATATAAATTGCGTTGATTTTTCCAACTTCCAAGTTCCACCTTTTGTTTACTTTGACTTTCCATTATTATAATTTTTTAACCATAATTCTAGAATTTTTATTTTTAAATCCTTTTTTTTTTTAATCCTTAAAAATTATAAAATATGACTTCTTGCTTGTACGTTGTACGTGGGTATTTCCGAATATCCATGCAAACTATATATATTTCAACTCAAACTTAAATTTTCTAAAGAAAAAATATTTCATAAAACTTTTTTTTAATTACAATTATAAAATGAAAAAAAGGATAAATTCCAATAATTCATATTAATAATAAGAAGGAAAATGCATGGAAATTTCAACCCAAATGCGCGTGAAGTTTTATTATTATTATTATTATTGAATTGAATTTACAAATGACTTTTATTCAGTCATACATTGAACAAGTTCAACATTCTTTGAACCCATTGGAAGAAGAAGAAGAACGCAAATGCAACTTCTTCTTGAATTCAACTCAATCGCATTAAACAGAAAAAAAAAAAAACAATTATATTTATGTTCTTTTTTTAATATATGGACAATTATATTTATATTCTAATACAATTATTTTGTGTAAACAGTAAATCGACAAAATATATATATATATATATATATATATATATATATATATATAGACATTGAAGAATTATTAATATCTAGTATGGAATATATATATATTCCATACTAGATATTAATAATTCTTCAATGTCAATCTAACGATAGTTATATATATTTGGATAGATTTGAATTCGAGTTATTTTAACAGATTGCTATTTAACAATATATTCCATACTAGATATTAATAATTCTTCAATGTCAATCTAACGATAGTTATATATATTTGGATAGATTTGAATTCGAGTTATTTTAACAGATTGCTATTTAACAAGTCGAATAGAAAGATTATATTTCATTTTCTATCGTCTCGGTATACACACTCTACTCTCTAGTGTCTGTATATTAATTTCTTTATTCTTGTACAAATTTACCCTCATTCAAACGGATTCAGTCAATATATTATCTACTCAACCAATGTAAATTTTGATTTTCTAATAATTTTCTAACTACCAAGCTCAAATTGCAATTTTCTAACAAATAAATTTATCCTTCGAGGGATGAAAGAATTCAATGAAATTAAATTTCAAATATCACATTAGAATTTAACTATATTTAAAATCATTTAAGTAAAATGTTGCCCCACCTCGTGTTAGTGGCTGTCGCTGAGATTAGATGTGCACGCTGCCTGCATTTGACTCATTGGAATTCAACGTTGCTCCACAACCCAAATCACATAATGAAGTAATACACTTTAAAGATAAAAATCAATTAAACCCTTCCTCTTCCACGTCCACGGTCCCTCTTGCCGCCACCGCGCCCTTTCTCCGCCAACGACATCCGGGTCGCCGAAAGATCGCGGTGGCGGTGGGCAAGAGGAGGGGTTTGGAATGGAGCAGATGTTAGGTGGATAGGGGTAGCAGACATGGAAACTCTACCCTACAAAATAAATAGCTACACCCAAACTAATTACTTCTCCTACAAGTAGTATGTGACAAACAAGAGGTGCATTAATTTCCATGCTAGTTGATGAGCTACAACTTGGTCTATTGTTTCTTGCACTAAAAATTAATCAAGAAAAAAAAAAGAAAAGAAAAGAAAAAGGAGGCCCTCAAGTAATGGAACATAATCTGGAGGATGAAATCATTCATGTGCGAGTACAAAATCAGCAACTTTCTTCAATGATTGGCATGCATTTTTTAGATCGGATTCCGTATGAGCAGCAGACACATAGAACCTAATTCCAGCAGGTAATTTGCATTTGTCAACTGTGGATCGTTTCGAAGTTGCCACGAAAATGGAGTAGTCCTTCAATAACTGTAAACACATTAAATAGCCAATCATGTTTTTCAGAACCATATGTTATTCGTCCAAGTGAGAAGTTAACACTACTTACATGATCGCAAATATCTTGAAGCACTTGTAGATCCGCCTTCAGGGATCCTGCAGACTTTTTGAGCTTAAGAAAAACTATGGGTGATCGTGGATCGCTTGTTATTTCAAGTCCTTGTATCTCTGACACACCTGGAATTTTACAGGATGTTGTTATAAAGGGAAAGCAGCAATGTGTTTGCACCGAGTTCAATATCAGTCAGATGCAACCGAGTTGATAAAAATAATGGGAGAATGGACAAATGATCCACAAAAAAAGTAGGAACCTTTATGTAGAATAGCTACATTTTCCTTTAATTTCGTGAGAAGATTTGGACTTTCTTCCAAGATATCGATGGCGGTAATCGCAGCACTTGCCAGGTAAGGAGGCAAGGAGGCAGAAAATACATAACCAGAACTACTGAGACGCTGCCAATAGGAGTATTGCAGTGATATTAGAGAAGCATAACACTATTTTTATCTCACTCATGAAACGGAATTTCTGAAAAAAGCGGGTTCACACTTTGCATTAGAACCGCGGTCATAAAGTTGGTCTTGTTTGTTTATCATCAGACCTTCGTTAATGTCTGATCAACATGCACAACACATCTTGATATTAATTCCAGGCACATAATATCCGATCTCCGGCATATACATGAGAGTTTATCAAAGTACAAAAATATTGTTAAGCAACTTCCAATGAGCTTAAGCTATTCAGGGATTGTTTGCAATCACTAAAAAAATTGATTGTTAGATTTTGGCTTAAAAAGATCACTTTTGTGTGTTTCTTAAACCCAAATTATGTGTTAGCTTATGCTTAACTTAATTGAAATCCAAAAGCTAGTCCTAGGGTGATTATGATTCTCCAAAAGTGATTCTAATAAAAAAATCAATGTTAAAATCACTCAAATCACTTATTTATCAATCACTACTCAACTTTGATTTTTAGATTTTCTCATTTGTTTCTAAACACTACCAACTTTTGATTTTTCTTAATTTTTTTTATAATTTATAATATAAATTTAATCACTTCTACTCTCTTAGAAGAGTGGTTATGCAATGAGATGGGTAGCAACAGTTTTTGTTTCTCAATCCTGAGCAGTGCCGGGAACCAGTGGAAAAATGATCTATATTGCCCCGACTCACATCAATTTGTGTCAGCAAGCATCGATGAGCACTCAATCCTCTACAAAAACATATGGTACTCTAAAGCACCGCATTCTACTAGTTTGACACAGCAACTACAGATTATTCAAGAGCGTCGGACCATTTATCTAATAATAAGGGATTAAAGTTAGCAGCAATCATGTATGTATCCCACGCAATGAATTAAAAAAAAACAAAAGCCTACCTGATGATCGATAACTCGGGCACTCCCGGTACAAAATCCTCCTTCAGTGGCCAATGCATGCCCCATCGCAGCCGTAACAATATCTACCTTCTCAACCTACCCAAAAAATATCAAGATAAAACAAAATAGATATATTTAACTTGTAGATGAATGGCAGGATACTTACCGGAACTCTACAATGTTCGGTTAGGCCTCTACCAGAACTTCCAAGAACACCAATAGAATTGCTTTCATCTAGGATTATACGGAATCTATATTTCTCCTTCAGCTTGATGATTTCATCCAATGGAGCAATTTGACCAGAATTCTGAAAGTGGCACGTCATTGGTCAGGAATAAACCTTTCAGAATTCAACTTCATTTCAAATAAGAATTGAAGTACAAGACTCCATATGGAAAACTAACATAGAACTTAACATATTGGTTGAAACAGTTCCCAATTTTCCAAGTAGGAAGTGAGAATCCAAGGCACAATAATTAGTGAAGAGACCATCGGTAGATCCTCAAATAAATTCTGATGCATTCAATGCAGGTAATAGTAAGATTACAGCCTCTAGATTGTTCATATAGCTTTGGGTGCACTGGCCCAAGGAACTCCTCCATTCTCGCATTTTCGCAAGTCGTTGATCATATGAAACTGTGCTCAGAAAAATTGACACAGGCTATGTTTGAACTCCCATCATATCATATATTAACTAAAAAGGCAAAGGTTTTGCTCTCAACCATTTAGTTTCGAAGGATGATTTCCTATAAGCATAAAAAGAAGCTACTGTTCAAGGTGTAGATCAAGGACTTGGTTATCAGAAGAGAAAACTTGGAGGATACATGCTCACATCATCTGAGAAAAAATAATAAAAAATGAAATCACAGAAAATGAAATAACAAAATGCTCAACTATTTCTGTCAGAGGAGATACCTGATATAATGCTTCTACAACGATATAGCGCCTAAGCTTCTCAGCTCGTTTGTTGTCATGGGTAACCTTCTCCAAAATACTCTGTAAGGACTTTGTATCATTGTGTTTGAAAAAAATTATGGTACTTCTAGAGAGGTGAAGGCCATTTTGTATCCCCCAGTGGACTCCCTCATCACTGCAAGATATACCCACCACACCCAACAAAATAAGAAACCATAGAAAAGAACAATATGTTATGACTCACAAGAATCGCTACAGAAACCCAATACTTAGTATTTATATACAAATTTAGATCTCCGATATAATCAGCTCATATGTTCATATGTCACAGCAGTAAAATAAAGATATAATCTGTCAGTCACAAGAAAAAAGGAATATGTAATACATTTGAGAGAATGATGAAGGCGATGTCCCACATTTTGATGAAAAAATTTAAAAAGTTGAGGACAATTTTGAAGAGCATAAAAAAATCAACATGGAAGTTAACATGCTTACGTTGTTCATTAGAAAGAGGCATGCAAACTAAGAATAGAATGCCAAAAGTGAAATTAAAAAGAAAGGTGGCGTACATACTGCCAAAAAATGAAGAAGGTTTCGTGATTGTAGCTATGAGGTGGGGACCCCTGACAGATAGTTGCAGACATTTTGCAGCATGAATAAAATCAACATGGAAGTTATCATGCTTACGTTGTTGTTCGTTAGAAAGAGGCATGCAAAGTAAGAATAGAACGCCAAAAGTGAATTAAAAAGAAAGGTGGCATACATAATGCAAAAAAATGAATAAGGTTTCGTGATTGTATCCATGAGGTAGGTCCTCACCATTGACATCCGACAAT
This sequence comes from Henckelia pumila, assembly GCF_033568475.1. NCBI lineage: Eukaryota > Viridiplantae > Streptophyta > Magnoliopsida > Lamiales > Gesneriaceae > Henckelia > Henckelia pumila. The sequence continues at coordinate 73,660,405 of NC_133123.1, forward strand.
AAAAGCCCAGAAAAATAATTCCAAAATGAAAACTAGATCAGAGTTTGTCCACGATCAGCTTAACACTCTCCGACTGGTGCCAAATGATATCAGATTACTTTCAAATTTTTTACATTTAAATAAACCATAACTTGAAAATTTTCAGGAATTTCCAGAAAGATATTATATGGCATTGTACAATAAAATGAACCACAAGTATTTCGGAAAAACTCACACGATGACAATATCACCCTTCTTACAAAATGCTGGAATCGTACTAAACATTGTGGAAAGCCCATAGGAATAAAGTATAGAGTCTGTGGTTCCAAGAAACTTTGCTATTCTTGCCTCACAATCAAGGTGAACATCTGCATCAATTAAGAATATCAACTGCATGGTGTTATGGTCAGCAAAATTAAGGAAAGACACATGATAAAGTAATACGGCAAGAACTTCAGTATATGAGAATGTCAGATTCTACCAATTGTCCCATAAAATCCACGAGGACCACAAGAGCCAACACCGTATTTTTCCAGCGATTTGGTACATGATTCCTGCTTCGAAACAACACTATCATTGAAAACAATGTAAAGCAACAAAGTAAAAGAAAAACAGAAAATAATATTTACTTTTTTGTGACGAGAGGAAACTGTGTCTTACTTGTAGCTTTTCATGCCCTAAAAAGCCAAGGTAATTCGCTGATGTGAAATTCACAACTTCTTTACCATTGATTACAGTATGTGGTCCAGCAGCACTGGAACGTAAATAATGAGATAATAATATGAAATCTAAAGGAGTATAAAGACTTCAAAATGTAATTCTTTATTTGATGAAGCAAGACTAATAGAAATTAAGCCAACAATCAAGAGACACATCATCACTTCTATTATTAAATAATTTAATGTCAAGCATTATAGTAATACATGCAGTGAAAATTCATGTCATATAAAGAAATCACGCATCTATTCTAATCAGCTCTCTTCCTTTTTTTCTAGTAACAATATCAGAAAATTGCCTCTTCCAGAAAATGAACATGAGAAACAATACAATATGTAAAATCTCACCTTTCCAACACCGGGGGTTCATACTTCATCTCTCTAGTAATAGAAGGAATGAGGGATTCTGGGACCCATTCATCACATAACTCATCTATTTCCTAAAAACCATTGCCCAACGATATACATCACAGTGTCAGCTAAGATGACAAAACACAAGATGTTAAAATGGAGAATCTAGGAAAATACAAGTAAAAAGGCATGTCTCATGCCAGCTGCGATTTTAGAAGCAAGCAAGAAAGAAGACGTTTGCTTAACCAGCACGGCCTTACAGATGTAAAAGCTATAAAGGCCTTCTTCAAAATTGGCTTATCAAGACATTGGCATCAAGAGCAAATAATAGAACAAGGACCATGGAAACATACTGGCCTGTCAGCATATTTTTTTTCATAAATGATGTGATATTATTCGAGCAGTTTGTTAAATATTTTTTATGAATGCTTAATACTGGCCTGTCAGCACGATATTTATGTATGCTTAATTGGTTCTTGTATACCACGTTTTTTCTATTCCACAGCATCCATTTGCAGCAAAACAATGACATGAATGAGAAAAGGAATAAAAAAAACAGAACAAAAGGAATTGATGAAAAGTAGCTCATTTCATGTCAATTGGCAGTAATACATTACAAAAGCATCAGTTTGAGAGAAGGAAAAGTAAAGAGGATAATAATTCAGAATATGAAACACAGACCTTCTTCGTCAATGGTCTTTTAGGTGGCTTATAACTTTTCTGGGATAGAAGAAAAAGTATTACAACCAAGAGAAGACCCTCCACAAAAAGATGGCCTACAGAAACATAAAGACGTGACAAAATTCACATAATATAGTAGAGAAACAAAACACAACACACTTTCAAAAAACATAGCGAACCTCCAATTGGAACTCCAAAGATGACAGCTCGAGTAGAAGGTGCATCAAGAACCAATGTCACCCAATCTGAAAATGACTTCACCGTACTCTCAAATGCCGCCAACATTGTTTCCATTGACTCCAGTTGGAATTCACACAAAGGCTTACACCACTTATCAGAACCAGAATAAGCTAGTACTCTTTAATTCATATCACTGAAAACTTTTGCCACAGTTTTGAATGTATGCTCGTTCATGAGCTGGAACCAACTACTACTAAATCAAAAAACATTCATTAATAGTCACTCTCCAGAAATAACAAAGACATTCATGATTGCATCTACCATTCAGACAAATAGCATTAGAATCTGCATATGAAAGATTCGAGTTGATATCTCATGTTTAAGCCCCCAGACTTTGACACAGTCTGCAGTGAAGGGCAGACTCACCACCCACAGGGGAAGTAAAAAGATCAAATCTTTCAATAAAAATTGCCCAGGAAATGCATTTGTGGCCTAAAAAAAAACAAAATCATCTTTCAAAAAAGAAAAAACGTATCTCTCTTGATTGGATAGATTTCCAATCATTCCCACTTACTAAACCAATGGGTCGTCGACCCTATAATTGTAAGCCCTTCATGTGTACGTCGGATCCCAACAATTACACACGATCTACACATTTAATAAAGAACACAGACATATCCATCACAATTGGGAAAAGGAACTAATAATCTAGGAAATTGAGAGTGTCTCGGCTTTCAACCTGAATCAAGGAAAGAATTACACCTACCTAGTTCACTAGCTCTTGCATTTTAATGCTACGGTAATTAGACTAAAAAAGAATTTGAGCATAAAATGCAATAAAAACTTGCAATTTCACCCAAAATTAGCCTCTTAGATTTCGACCAACTCATGACATGAAATTTCTGATTCTTGGGTTCAATCTGCCTATTCAATGGAAACACCTAAATTTTTTCTATCGAAATGAAAACAAAGTAGCGAATGCAAATCCTCATGGTTACCTTGAGCGTACGGAGGTGCGTTGAAGAGGATTTCTGTAGTGAGCGAGCTCTGAAGATACGCGAATTAAGCGAGCGAGAGAGCAACGAAGACAGGTGATCGATTTTCTTCGATTAGGGCAAGAGCGTTGGCTTTGGGATTTCTTCTTCGAACAATAGAGAGAGAATTTTCCGAAAAACAAACAAAAAAGGTGCAATTATAAAAAAAATTATATATAAAGTGAATTTTTGTAAATAAATATCTACTAATAAATGATTAAAAAAAGTATAAATATGGCATTTCTATAATTATTACATGACAAAAAAAATAACCAAGGAAGTTGTACCACTTATGAAAAGAACGATGATGAAATAGTTAGAAAGCGGATGAATTATCTAATGATGAACAAGCTGTAACTCTCTAATAGTAACATCAATAATCTATTTCATGTTATTTATTTTATATTATCAGCAAAATTATTCTTAGTGTGTTCCTTATTAATAATCATAAAGTAATTAATTTATTTTTCTGTGTATAAATTATTGATGGTATTTTTAAAACTAAAGTTTCATATATTTTATTAATAGTAATAATAATAATTAAAAATCCTTTTGAAATTTTTTTTTATTAAAAATGATCATGTTTTTATTCTTTTGAAATTTTTTTTTTAAAAAAAATGATAGCATGGAAAGTTGAAACAAAAAAATTAAGGAGCCGGGGTCTTGGTCCCTGTTTTATAACAATTTTTTATTTTGTTTTTTGTTTTTCTTGATATTTTTGTACATTTCATATTATTTGTTTTTTTATTTACATTTTAAAAAACCAACTTGACCACATATTTACTGTAATTTATAATATATTCAACGGCAAGTTGAAAATGATATTATATAACCAATGAGTTTAATGTGTTTTTCAAAAATATAATTATATCTTCAGTATATGAGCAGGTCTCATGTAAAACGAGTCAATCCATCTCATATTTACATTTTAAAAAATGATATTTTTGAAATAAAAAATAATATTTTTCTTGAGTCAGGATAATAGGAAATCCGTCTTACAAATTGATTCGTGAAAATGTCTAACAAGAGTTTGTACGTGTGTGTATATGTATTCGGACATTTGGTTGTTGAATTTTTTTTCAAAAAAAAAAATGCAAACACTAAATTCTCAACTTTACAATTTCATTTACTGATGACTTGTATCCTTCTGTTTATAAGGTTCGTCTATGAGTGCGCCGCAAAGTACACTCGTATCTCTATTTTGCTATGAAAAGCACCTTTTCAAGAGAGTGATACCTCATATGAAAGCCAGTTCCTCTTCCAGAAAGTCAGACAAAACTATCTATCTATTTGTAACACCTACCTGAACCTTGATCAATTTTTTGTGAAGATAGTATCACGTCATCTCCTTCGTCCAGCCCTCTTCACGCCTATTGTAAAATCATCACGATCGTCGTCACTGCCATAATTAGCGTGATCTACAGTAGGAAGTTTCAGTCTCTCAAATATTTCATCAAGAGATTCAGATGATGAAACTGAGTCATGAGAGTCTTGAACTTGTCGTAGAGGTATGAATCTTTTCGCCTCAATATTGGACTTTAGGCTACGAAAACCTGTCTTCAATGATTCCCAGGTCGAAGCTATTCCAGCAGATGGTTTTGCTGGAAGTGGCAGATTACAGTTTTCAGTAACTTCTGAAGTTGTCGAGTTCAAGTTCGGTTCTTGTTCAATGGGGTGTGATCTAATGCCTGTATACTCTTGGTTTATGCCATTTTCCTTAGCCTCGTTTTGAAACACGGGCTTTAAAGATACTGAGCGAGAATGCTGACCATTATCTGTTGTTAGTGACGACATCTGTGTTTCGTGTGAAACCTTAGCCAGAAAAGATCCAAATTCAGATACGTAGAGCAGAGGATCACTGTGGATAAAAAGCATTTGCCCCCCTACAATATTATATGAAAAATAGACACGAAAGCTTTGGCAATTCGGAATATATTACTAAAAGTCACATGTCTCTATGCATATCGTGATTCTTTTTTAAATTTTTTGCTACCTCTGACGACTAAAATGCACCTCTTTTTTAGAAAAAAAAATATAAAATACACCTCTTTATCCTATTATAATTGATTATTTCTTTTAATCTTCTTACATGTATAATCCACAGGTAAATGAACCATCAAATTTAATTTAGTAGAATAAAGGTGGGGAATCTCAGTTAATTAAGACGGGAAAAAGAACTTGAATCCATAAATTGATGCAAAGATTATAGGGAAGTCAAATACACTTGACTAGATACGAGACTTTAAAGAGCTTTTGCATACCGTGCCTTTGTAACAAGATTCAAGATCTATGGTTGCATTGCTGAAACTTCTTGCTAAAGGAACAACAAGTTCACCTACTTTATGTCCTTCTTGAAGCCAAGAACGTTCTGAGACCAAAAGGGACACCATAAAAGAGCTCAAATTGTTCATTTTTCTCATAAAAACTCATGAAACATAAGCACAAGAATTAAAGGGGAACCTATACTGCACCCACCTTTCTGCAAGATAATTAAACCAGATGGATCATATCCGTCTAAATCATCTGATTCTTCAGCATGAAATTTGAATATTTTCCAGTTTCCAAGGTAATCAACAATGCGATCAAAGAAATTGCTTGCGATCAGGATGGTGTATATGACCATAATTAGCGGATATATTTTATTGAATCCTTTTCCGAAGAAAGGAACAGCATCATCAATATTTCCCATTCTCTGTAGATATAGGACTTTGTTATTACTTTGATTATTATAAAAGGGATATATATATTCATTTACCTTCTCAAATATAGTCTTGGCACCCATTTCAAGATGAATGAGGTTGAGAAAATTGTATGAGATTGGAGGAGCATAACGAGCAACCATCCTTGAAAATTAAAGATAATTTATCAAATGCATGTCACATGAAGAACGAGGAAATGAAGGGTAATTTTTTTTTCTTTTTATAAGAGAAATGAAGGGTAAGTTCATGTACGTACGAGCATATCATAAGCAAACTAACGGAACTTGTCTGTCTTGGAGTCAGGGAGTAAAACGTCAGCATTCCAATCTTGAACAGAGAATAATATGTGCAGATACACATGTACATTAGGGGGATAAATGCAGCAACCTGTCAAGGGATGAAAGAAAATGTAAGAATTACAGAGAAAGCAATTTGTAGATAATAAAACACGATAAAATTTACTCAATGATTACATATGATACAATGTGTATAGCCACTCTTCCTTGTATGATCATTTCTTTCTTTTTCCGCAAATTTAAATAACAAGTACCACGCGAAATTGTTTTTATGACAATTGAATGAAGTGGTTAAATAGCTTTCATGTTAACTCATCCTTATGTAACATCACCTCACTTACTAATATGTCAAGAAGTTCACCCTCAACAATTGAAAATCAAAATATTTTCTTATATGCTGTAGAAATAGAAGGTTCTATGCAAATTAAAGATTATACAAAAACATGAAGTCTTTACCTGTACAAGCACTTCATTTCTGTCAACAGTGTTAATCGAGATTGAGAAAATAGATAAATCAACTCCACTAGGAAGAATGGTGGCTTCTGCAAGGAGAATCGCAACTGACATGCAACCCAATAAAACGGCCAAAAGTTTCTGAAGTTGTGTCCTTAACATACATAGCCATATCAACTCTGCGGAAGGAAACATTGCTATGAGCAGCGATCATACTAATATGATTTGGTTACAAAGATATTTATTTTAAAAATGTAGTTAAAACTTAAATAATAGCACTATGGAATTGGCAAGGAAAAAAAACAGTTTGAACAGAAATAATGAGTTCATCAAAACATTAGTACATTGAAGAATATTAGGGTATGGTATAATAAAAAACGTTACTTCTCGTATTACTTGAGAATTGGAGTCCAAGAAATAAAAAAATGATCAAAAGAAAAGAGGTTAAGAGCATAGTGATCACCAATGACATCCAGAGAAGTTCCTAATTTTCCTTCACGTTCTGGTCTAAGGCTTGAAATGTATTTCCTGCAAAATTTTTGAAGTGAGGTCAATGATCAAGCATATGATTTCACTGGTAAAGTGAAACCTAATTTGCAGTTAATAAGCACTAAAGCATATGCTTTGTCATCAATAACATAAATTAGTAGGCAATTCACTTTTTTTTTTGGGAAAAGGTGTTTGTCATATAAGGCTCACTTTCTGCTGTAAAAAAAAATGAATGGTGAGGCAACAAGAATATTATGTTAACTTTGTGAATCCAATTCGGAGAAATCAGATAAGTAATTGTTCCCATAGTAATGTTTGATTAGAAAGGCGTTTGATCAATGACAATACAAATTTAACATTGTTCAATCAAGTTTTGAATTTTGATACATTAGTAAATACATTGTGATATTAATGTATACATTTGAAACAGTATTATCAATATTTTTTGGTATATTTTATACATGCGGTACAGATTACAGGCATGTCATAAATCTTTGAAACCCACTCTAAATTAATTAAAAATATATGAGTGTAAACTTATAGCATCAAAAATCAAAATTAATGCCAGAAATCAAATACTAACTCAAAAAACATCCGTACTCAGGCGAAATGCATACAAAATAAAGAAGTCAAAACATTATCAAGGATGGCAAGCGAAGGTGATTAACAGTAGTCACTGTGTAGTCACAGTGCAATCCGTTATAAGATGTGAAATTTAGGACACTCTGGTAGGAAATAAGGCATACTTCTAGGACATCAGTGTATCTAAATATTGAGTTAGATGAGTAAGAGGAAGCACACCACCCAGTGGAGCTACGATGCTCATAGTTCTTCATCGTGTCCTCTAGCTCTAAAGCTTCCGTGACCACATTCATGTACTCACTGCACTTGTTAATGAACACATAAATAAATTGAGCTACCAATTTGTGCACCTAAAGCAAAAGGTAAGATGGATCGGAAAAAAAAATGATTGGAAACGATATTTGTAATTTTACCTTTACCTTTTATAGCGATAGTACTCCTCACGAGCTTTCTTCAGTCGACGTCTAAGACCTGCCATTGTTTTTTCATCAGTGTCATATTCCATATCATTTCCCCCTAATTTTCCGCCTTGTGGTTTAAAAGAGGGATCTACACTCAGCTGCATTTGATATTTAAAAAATAATAATAGATAATTTCCATCAGAACCGTGGAATATGACATGTTGATAGCATAAACCACCAATGATGCAAGCATTACCATCTGAACCAACATTTTATCAATTATATTCATGCAGGGTCTAAGAGGATCGCGCTTTGACATCTGTTTTGACGTCACTTGAGCAACCTAACAAGTTAAAACATGGCCGTGTTACGACCATTAAAAATCAATAAAAATATGAATGATAGGTTTAAATCAACTTCTTATACATATGATAGCTTTTGTTTCACAACCTTTAATTCAAAGTCCATCTATTTTCATAATGCTATGATGGTTTCATTCTTTGTAGTATATTTTTCAAGTCTAGCTATAATAAAAGTTGTTATGCACTTACAACAATTGCATTTGAGAATTCTTCAAGGGCATCATCAAGTTTGACAGCCATTTTAGCCACTTTCTGTGAAAGGACTTTATGACGTAGTGTCCAATCTGCGTTTTTCCAGACACTTTTTGGAATTTCACTCAAACCGAAACCCAATAGAAAGGCACCAGTAACAAGTCCGAATGTATTTGAGCATGCCATGGCAAAACCAAGAATACTGCCACTCCTGCATTTTCAAAACTTAAAGTATGTGGTTAATATCAGAATAACATAAGATGTACTGACTCTAAACTTTTGATCATTCACGTGAAGATCTATGAAAACAAATGTGTTATGTATGCCTCCATTGCCTGCTACGTAAACATGCAATATGAATAGGCACACTTTCCATTAAAAACAGCAATCATGCAGAAAATTTGGTATCATGAGAAATAATTTCCATGTAGTGTTTTTTAAGTAAAATTTTTATCCACTGACTCATACTTCACAGATTGTATCGTTATAAAGTGGATAAGTAGCATCTTCTCTTAAAAAATTATCAATAAACAATACCCCTGTGATAACTGATCATGAAAATTTGGAAAAGTGGCTAGTATTAACTAAATGTTCTTTTTTTCATGTTTGTTATGCTCTTTCGTTGATTAATGCAAACTCAAAGGGTCATTGGCTGATACTACAAAGCTGCAGTTGCATAACAAAATAACTGAGAGTTTTAAATGTTTAGAATACCAATTTGCAGGAGTTAAATGTATAAAATCCAGAAGTGAGTAGCAAACGCCCAAAACAAGGGAAGTATCAAAACCTTATTCGAACATTATTATTTTGTAAGAGAGAGAAACAAACCAGTTGTTTCCCAAATTAACGAGCAGTATAACTCCACAAAGTGCAATAGAGCCAACACATAAATAGTAGATTAGGTTTACATGAGCACTGGTCCTTAATCTTTCCCGCACAGTAAAGTCCCCAGCATCTTCATAACCCTGAAGTATAGGCACCACAACCCTGCTTAGAGAAATAATTTCATATAAATCTACGAGATACTTTCATTTTTATCCAAGAAGGATTGTGATACGAACACAAAATCCATTCATTCAAAGAGAAAATGCTTAAAATTGTAAATTCAATAAGCCAATCGATTGGAGAACTATAAGTTTGTAGGAAACAAATATAGAATGGCAATAAAAGAAAATACTGGTATGACAGAGTGCTAACATGCTGTAGATTAATCAGAGAGAAATCATCATCCTACAATCTTTGTATGCTGATAGGATGAAGTAGACTGTTATGATGGAGACTGGAAGCATCGGTAACATACCAAGTAAGTAAAAATGTACTCCAATATGACCAGCTCCAAAAGAACGAAATTCCTCCTTTGTCATGATTAACAATCGTCTGCATGAATTACAAAAAGACGTAAAAATTCAGTGGAAAGACCACGGTTATGAATGATGCAACATTTCTTCCAAGATGAATATTCACCATCTTTAAGTCAGCAGAGATGTGCTTGTAAATTTTAAGCCACAATGAGTAGCTGATACCATGAAGCATATTAGTTAAATAATTGAAGAACAAACTTTCGACTAGGCAAATTTATATTCTAAGTCAATGAAGGCACACAAGAGAATTGAGCTATAGAAAACCAGCACCAAGCAATGATAATCATCGCAAAAATTTTATCAAATTAAGGGCAAGTTAACTAAGAAATAAAGATCTAACTAGATGGATAAGCAGATCTGAGGAATCTTTACCGCATCATCGATTCTTTTCATGCAAGAAGTGATTGCACTTGTTGAATTGGACACATCTGGGCCAATGCAACTTTAAAATACCAATTAACTGATTAAGCCACTCTAACTCATACATAATGCATGGACAGGATAACCAAACTGATTTGAGAATGCATCAAGAGTGTCAAATCACAAAATAATAGAAGTTAAAGAAATTTAAAATTGTTAGATTGGCTCAAGTTACTATCCAATTTTATTAATCCACACATCCACAAACTTCGCAATCTTGTTTTTTGGCTTATATGGCATGTGATGGATACCCCAGAGCTCATGATCAAATATGCCTGTCCTGTGTTAAAGGAAGAAATGGCTCAGAACATCTCTGAAACTACCAGTTGATCTTTTCAGACTTCTCTATAATATCTGCAACGACCCAATTTTGACATTCACTGGTTATATTCACTTCCTACTTGTGACAAATTATTGCATACAAGAAAAGTGCCAAAGGCAGCATGAGCAAGCTAGTGGTAACTTCAGACGACTTCAAGACTTTTTCCATAAATGATTCTTCAACATGATTATCAGCTTCGTCCCATAAAACTATACAGTAGAAGCATGACGGTAAAGTTGGGGCGTTGTCACAAGAAATGGTGTGTTTTTCTGTGAAAGTTTCATACCATGTTACACATATGTTCCATCCACGGGGTTGATAACCAATTGATCAAAAATTTCAGTGTGGTCCTACATATCAAAAACTCTATATTCTATTCTGCTGTCGATCAAACAGGATAAATTTCACTGGGTAAGGCATGAATTTCATATACAAAATATCACTTGATAATGAGTCTGAATTATCATCCCTAGCCAATAAAATTGCCGCATTTTTAGACAATGAACTTACCATAACATCAATAATATATCCTTGATTTTTCTGCTAATGAAAATAATGAAGAACCTCTATTTCTCATCAATCTTTGTATATTTAACCAATCAAATGGCTGCCACACTTACCAAGCAACAGGAAAAAAAATGAAAAATTTAATCCTACAACATATCCACATCACCCAAGCGCAACATCAAACAAAAAATAAAGAAACAAAAGAAAATTGCAAAAATAACAAAACCAAAAAGACAAACAAACTAATGATCCATAGCTTATCAACCCACGTCATGAAACAGCAACATCATATATAACAACACCCATAGATGAAAAGAAAACGTACAGCCCAGATGTCAGCCGGCACGAGAATGATGATTGAAAGGGAGCAAAACCAGGTGTATCCGACGGTGAAGCGGACGTAGCTAGCCACGTCTGGGCCCGCAAAGTACCGTAGCGTTACCCCCACCATCCCCATTGTTAATGGTAACGACAGCAAATAAAAAACCCACATTATCGGTTTTCTCGATTTCAAATCTCCTCTGTTTTCTTGCCCATTAATGCTTTGGGAAAATAACAAGATTGCAGATTGGAGGAGATGGGAAATTCTTGATTCCAAGTTTCATACGCTTTTTACGTTACTATTATTGTTATATGTAACTGGGAGGCTGGAAGTTGTAATTTTCACCCTAATAATAATAATTTTGTCGTTAGATTTTGATTTTCTATGTAATTAAATTTCAATTTTAATTTTACAATTTTTAATCTGGACAACTTTGATTATTTTTAATGGTAGAAGTTATCGTTTGGTTTGAGTGATAATAAATAATATATAGATAAATAATATAATGCAATAAAAAATAAATAAGAAATGCTAGTTAATATAATATTTGATTTGATTGATATATTAAGATCAAGGAGTGGTCCTGAGATAAAGGCGAATAAAAAAATTGGTCATTTCATTAACTTGAACAGTGATATAAAATATATATATATATATATATATAAACTAATAGAATATTATTATAAAAGTAAACCATAATATGTAATTAACGAAATTATACATCACAAACGTTCTATATTGTTTCTCAAAATAACTTATTCAAAAATTATTTAAAATACACTCTTCTCGTATTTTTTGAAGCAAATTCGACATTTTTTTGTCATTTTACGTACAACGAATAATTGTACAAGAATAAAACTATTTTTTTAACTAAACTCATGTGCAATATAAAATAGTAATAAATAATGAGCTAAAAACGAACAAAAATAAATATATATAGGATAATAATAAATTAGCGTAATATGAATTAATAACATAACAATGCAACATTGAATTAGTAATTAGTAAACGAAGAAAATGAAAAAAAAAATGTTATCTTTGTTTGTAAAATTACACAATTTCAAATTTGTAATATGAGTAATTGTCATGGTTTAATTGTATAATAAGTAAAAAAAATTGACGATATGCCTACCTATAAAGCAATGAAGGTCTGCGATAAATTTTCGTGCTTATAATAAATTATTTTCAGGGTCACATAAAAAAATAATATGAAATTAAAAAAATTTGGGGGGATACGAGAGTTTGTGGTGATTTAACCCAATCGAAGCAAAAATTTTGCCATAAAAATCATTTTTTTTGTTTTATATATAATTTTTTATTAACTAAAATTATATAATTATTAATATAAATACTAATTTAAAAATAATTAGGGACCCGTCTGAAGGTGGGGCCCTGGGCACCGCATGGCCCGCCCTACCTCAGGGCCGCCCTGATTATAATTTATTTCATTTGACTGATTAAATTTTATATAAAAATGATAAATTATCATTTGTCATTTAACAATAAATAAAATATGATTAATATTATTAATAAGGAGTAATATAATAATTTAAATTCAATGATTTGATTGATTTATAATATATAATTAATTATTTTATTGATGTATAATATATAATTAATAGATGGATAAATAATATGACAAGAAGAACTCGAAATCTGATAAGATAAGTTATACATAGATTAATAATATATGTTACCAAACGGTAACAATATACCATTAATGATGTTCATCTGCAGAGATATTGATCACCGGACACATGATTTGGATAATACCCATGGTGTAGGATCTCATTAACCATTTTTAATTAAGAACTAGCATCTCTTGCACGTGATGCGTACATATACATATAAATTTTTTATGTTAATTAATTTTCATGTTACTTTTAGAATTCATATGATTAATTAAATATTCAAAAGTTTAAGAGTGATAATTATTTAATCTAAAAATTTAAAATACAAACAAAGATAGCGAATGTCAATTTAGTAAACAAGATAAAATCTAATAGTTAAAAAAAAAAGAGATCATATAAAATGGCTAATTTATCTAATAATTTTAGTTTAAAATACAAACAAAGATAGCGAATGTCATTTTGGTAAATAAGATAAAATTAAATGGCTAAAAAAAGAGGAGATCATATAAAATGACTAATTTGTCTAATAATTTTGGTTTTGTATAGAATTAAATTAGGATATAATCGTAATTTTCGTCTCAAGTTTCATCAATTAATTGAAAGTTAGTTAATTAAAGGCTCTCTACTATAATAATATAGTAAAATATTGATAATGACACTGTACATATCAACGTCACATCAGAATTGCATCAGTTTCATATGAGTGTGAAGTCGAAAAATGACTAAAATTTAAAAAAAATAACGAACTAAAATTGAAATTTGATAATATAAAAGACCAAAATAAAAAATAATAATAATGATAGAGATACTAATTTTCTCTAAATGATAGAAAATAAAAGTTTTCGTTTTAAATTTTCTCAGCATATTTATTTCGATCAAGTTTTTATCATAAAAAATCCAAATCTCAGGTATATAATTTATTTCAGTCCCAAAAATTCCCAGATGTATTTGAACATCTAAAACTAGTATTTTAAATTTAACCACTATGAAAATATAATCAATTAATTAACTTACTATAGGATCGAGTCATGGACTCGTAGCAAATAAAATTAAAGTAAGAGATCTAAATGCACGTGAGTTAATTTCATAGTGGGAAAAGTTTTTTTAACAAGTAAGTCTTGAACTCAATATCTCGTTTCAGACTTAAATCGTTGATGTCAGATGAGCTGTAAATTATCGGCTGGATTGAGAAATTAATAATAATAAAAAATTAAAGCAGAAAGAAAATAAGATAACTTAATTTAAAATAAATAATATGTAATCATATTTCTTGAAGTTCAATGCCAACATTCATTTCAATTTAGAACCGATGACCTTGGTTATTCATCCAGGGTAAATGCAAATTTTGTTATCTTTGATTCATCTAATCACACCAATCAAATAGACCCAAAAGTAATTAATACATACATAGATTGATATATACGTATACGTATAAATGGGATATAGTATTTTCTTGCGAAATACATTAAATATTTCTACGATAACGATATTCACATGAACATCTTGCGATAACGATATTCACATGAACATCTTGCGATATCCATAAGATGTTTAACATGTAATTTCATAAATCAAAATTAATATATATTATACTCGAATTTAATTCAAAATTTGGGGAGGAAGAGTTAGAGGACAAGCTTAGCAGCAGCAGGTGCAAGAATTCTAGTAATCACCAATCCAACAGCTAATGCTGCACCAAATACAGTGTGCAATCTCACAGACAAATACTTTGACATGAAAATCTTTGATTTATCCTGCAAATTTCACAAATAAACGATATTAAGTAGAATCAAAATTTGAATTACTATTGGAATGCGCAAACATGCATTAAATTTCAAAATAAATACAAATTTATGTATAATAAAATTTTATATTATAAAGAAATTATCATAGAATTATCTTAGTAAATAATTTGATATTGATATAATATATAAATGGAATTTGTGGTCGTATTTGATTCTCGAGATTCTGTCTTATCAAATTTCAAATATTAGTCATGTATTTTTTTTTTCAATTTTAATCATTTTTATCGAACTGTTGATATGACATTTTGCACCTCAACGTTATATCAGCGTCATATTAATATCACATCAACATCACGTCTAAAAAAAATATTAAAATTGCCCAAAAAATAAAACAACAAAGATAATATCATAAGACTGAAATTTGACAATATAAATAATATAAAAATCTCAAAAAATCAAACACACACAATTTTCACATATGTCTAGACGGATAACGTGTAGGCCTGCCAATTCGGATCGCTCCGCCATCACGATGGGTTGAAATAATCCAAAACCCAACCCAATTCATCGTGGGTTGAGATTTAGGCGAGCTAACTCACCAAAAAATAAAATAAATAAAAATATATATGATATTTTTTTTAAAAAAAAATCATACATAAACACTTATAAATGATATGCATATGTAAAAATTCATTAAGCTTATATAAATCATTATAAATAATATAAATTTTCAAAATTAATCATTTATACATAAATTATATAAATATTTTAAGCTTATAAATCATATAAAATCATTTGAAATAATATCAATCATTCAGAATCTATCCACGATATATATTATTAAAAAAATACTAATAATAATATAATTCTAAGAAAGTGCAAAAAAAAAAAAGAAATTGGTGGAACCAGCCCGTGGCTCAAATGGGCCCGTTTCGACCCCACCTCCAAACGAGTGCCAACAACACAACCTAACCCGTTATTTATTAATATATAGCGGGATAAGAAGTGTTGACTCCATAGATCAAACCTAAACATTCAATTAAAACATTGTGGGATTCGAACATACTGACCTTGTGATTCTTCTCGACAAAACCAACCACCAAGTTGGCCACCGGCAGGGTCATAAAACCAAGAATCTGGGGGGAAAAAATTATTAAAAAAACGAAGAAGAAAGAATAATAGTATCTGGGGTCCATTTTAATTAAATATAATGGAAATCAATATACTATTGGAGCATAATTAGTCATTTTTAAGTCGATTTAATTTCGAATCTTATATAAACTTTTCACAATCTCTCATACAAAATCGTCTTTTAACTTGCTCTTAAAAAATCGTTTTTTAACTTGCTCTTAAAAAATCGTCTTTAAATCTTATTATTATTTTATGCAAAAATTAAATAAACTCCGATTAAAACAGTACAATGTCTACCGCAAACACAAATGCCATCTCCCATCAGTTTACTTCAAATTTATTTTGAAATACATACCCTAAGTATATATTTTCTCAAATATCGTTTAAAATTTTTTATTCTACACGTAATTTCTTAGTTTAATAATTCTTTTCATATTACAAAAATAAATTTAAATAAGATAAATATTTATGATAAAAAAAATTTATTTTACTTATTTATTAAACAATTAAGGCATTGTTTGGTTTGATGTATTATTAATCTATGTATAACTTATCCCAATTAATTTTGCCTTATTTTCGTCATATTATTTATCTATTTATTATTTAATAATTTTACATCAATTAAATCAAATAAATAATAATCTATACATCAAATCAAATAATGTATTAACTATTTTTTCTTATTTATTTTTAATTTACATTATATTACTTATCTATGGATTACTTATCCTATCACTCAAACCAAACAGTGTCTTATCTTTTTATGATGAGTAAATAAGTCTTCTATGAAACCACATGTTATCTTACTATCTTAAGAGAGCATCCAGTAAACTCCACGTGTATCGATAAATGTGCACCATTAGATACATTATTGGGGTAGTATACACATCTAACTTAGACGAATGATTATGATTAATGTTTACGATGGAAAATTGTTATTTTAGCATGAAAATAATATTTTTTCATGAGTACGAGTCACATGTCGAAAAAATAGCATAAAAGATGGATGTTGAAAAAGTCATGGTCACATACCACGCTAGGCAAAGGAAGAGCTTGGAAGAATCCAAGAGCCAGTACAAGGGAATAGAGCCCAACGATACCAAATTTCACCACTTTGGAACCTTTATCCGTCCCAAGCCTGACCAAAGGGGACATTTTCTCGACAGCCCTATCCCCGCTGATCTGAAATTCAGGCACAAGCCAATTCACACAAAAATACATGGTACTAAAGAAATAGAAACTAAGTCGAGTCGAGTTGAGTTCGAACCTGATGGAAATGACTGCAGAAAAGGATCAGGGCTGTGGTAAAACCTATCAGAAGTGATGACCAAACAACCGTCCCCGATATCGGCAGCTCACTGACATCGTGGGGATCGATTAATCTACGTTAGGTACGGGTCCTCGAGTCGTTAAATTAAGGGCACGAACCCGAAAAAAGGAAAGTAGAGTACCTTGTTCGGCTTTGGAGCAAGTAGAAGGCGATGGTCGAGAGCGGGCCGTATGCCAGCATGAGTAAGGGCTCTCCCACACCAAAGTAACTCAAACGAAACGGTGGACACTGCGCATCACATCATAATTTTATCAGTCACGCAAAAAAAAAAAAACTTATATGAGACGGCATCAAAAAGACTTAACACATTACGCTTTTACCTGGTAAAGGAAGAAGCAAAACGCAGCGAAGGCCGATAGTATTACCGAACGACCGCTTGCAGCTGCTGCAGCCACGCAACAAATGCCGGAGAAACCGATAACAAGCAACGACCACGCGATATTGTTGATGAGTTCGCGACTGGATATATAGATAGTAACATAAGACACACCATCAGTTAAAAATCATCACAGAAACAAAATTTGCTCTAATCAAGAAAATGAAACCTGGTGATTCAAACCTGCCAAAAAGATTGACTACTGATTCTTTCTTATCCTTATCTGCTCCGGTGTCGAAATCATAAACATCGTTGCTGCAGAAAAAAAAAACAGTACACAGACCGATCAAGCCACAGAATCCGAAAAGGGTCATCAGGAACACAGCAAAGCATCAATCTAACCTTAGATTGACCCAAACATTCACGATTACAAAAGACGCCAACGACACCAAGAAGCGCCATAACGAAAACTGGCCCGATTGCTGGAACGCAGCTGCGGATCCTACCTGTTCGAATATCACCAATTTGTTAGAGGTCAATCGATAATATTGAATTCATGTCACAATAATTATATATTATAATAATACAATTGCTGTAAACCTGGACAATACTATACTCAGCCGGCAACATACAATTAAATAAGTACAATGTTTGCGGGAAGCTTACAAGTGCCGGAATCAGAGCAACAGTGTACATAGGTAGTTTGGCTGCTCTCCATATCAAAGTCGATCTCGACAACTCTTCTCCGGCCTCCCTTTCTTCTTCTTCTTCAACCGGGGCGTTATTCAGCAGTATCGAATCTGCAGCCTCCGCAACTTCGGCTTTGCATTTTTGGACGAAACGAGGATGTGTTACTTGTTTCTTTGAGGCCAACAGACCCGTGTAGTACGCTTTTTCGCAGCTTCCGAACGACCTCTGCTTCGGATGTTGCATCGACAAGTTCCTGAATACAAAGACAAGACAAGGAACCCTTTTTGATACTTGAAAACTTGTAGATACTATGAAGTTAAAGAACAGCACAAATGGTACAAACTTTTTAATCCAATTTGTTTGGAAGATAGTGTGGGGGGGAAAAAACAGAGCTTGATTAAGTGGTAATTGTAAACTGGACTTGCCTGGCTATTCTGTGCCTTAATGGATGGTACCCTTCGTTGATCTTGGTGACACCAAATCCATTGTTGGCTTTGAAAACAGCTGTGCCTGCCATTGCTGAAAAGAAGAAGGTGGCACAATTTTGAAAGTGAAGTGAAGAAGATTTGTGCACCACATGAATGTGGTATGATACCTATATATACTTACTTTGCGCACACCATACATCCCATCTAAAGTCTTATTTGGACTGATTCTAATAGGCAAACCACAAAGTGAGTCAAATTTTACTAAAAAAAGCAAATAATTAAACCCATCATTGGGTAAAATATGTAATTGGATCGCTCTATGCTACGTGTATAGCAACACCATTCTCTCTATGTTTTAATATAACATTATCGATCGAGACAAATGTGATAAGTCCATACATATGTAACATAATAAATAAAAAAAAATATGTAAATAAAAAAATGTAGGAACATGAAGAGTAAAAAAAAATATAAAGAGAAAGAAGTTGATAAGCGATTCTTATAATTTTTAAATTGAACATAATGATGAATTCTATCAGATAATGACGAGAGTTTAATTTTTATGTCGACTCATTTTCCCTTTAATAACATAAATAAATAAGTATACTTTTTTTTATAAGATGGATATGTAATTTGATGTCACAGGTGCGTTTCGATGCTACGCTGCAGGCAGTGCTTGAAGGGGTAATCCAAAGACCCAATCTCATTTTATTTACTTTTTGCGCACACTTGAGATGTATATGTGAATATATTGGCTACAAAAAAATATGACATATTAGATCACCCTTCATGCAGTGTGTGAAAGGGATAGCATCGAACAAACCGTCAAATTGACAGATCAAATTAGTTAATATATATAGTTAAGTATAATATGTAGTAATTATAAATTTTCAATTAATTATCTAAATTCAAAATAAAATTATTGTTGTAATTTGTATTAAAAGTGTTTTTTTTATGCGTGGCATAGACTCAAAACCAATTCATACATACATATATGCATACATACTTTAGTCAATATTCAATGGTCACCCCTCGGCCCCTCCTCCCTAAGTCTAGCCATTTACCTTAAACTTCTATATATATATAGATGTAGTCAATATCTGTGACTATAAAAACATGTACAAACAGAAATATAAAAAAAGAGATAAACAATACTCTCAAAAAAGATTCTTAATATAGGGAAAAATATATAAATTAATTTCAATATTTAGTGTGAGTCTATATATAAAGTTCAAAATAATGTTTTTAATTCAAAAAATTGTGGAATAGATAGTTTGAAGAGTCCGTCGGAGTATATTACTATATTTTAACAGAATATTGTGTAAAAAATACGACCCCATGACTTCTATCATTTTCTAAAATATCCTGGATATATGACTTTGATATCTTGTTTTGCTCCTTTTTTTTTTTAAATTTAAATCCCGAGTAATTTTTATTTTTAAATATTTTCGGTGGGTGCATGTCCGTTTCAAAACTTTGAAATATTCAAGAACAACAAATTTGGAAGACGTGCGCTGTTTTTAGAATTTTTGTTACGCACAGTGCTGGTGTGTAAAATGTTGGTGGACCACTAATCCATCCACTTCTTTCAAATTATAATCAAATTTTACATAAAGTTATCAAATTTTACATAAAAGTTATCCCTATGGTTTTACGGATGAATATATTTGATTAATATTAATATTGAAAAGTAATATTTTTTTATGAATTGAATCAAATAAATGAATTGTCTTATAAAATTGACTAGTAAAATCGTTTTATAAAAGTTTTTTTTTTTGAGTTTATACAAACTCGATTCATTTAATGTGATTTAATAAAATTGTAAATCAAACTTTTTGTTTTTGCTTTTTGCCTTTTTCTAATTTTTATATGTTTTTTGTTCGGTTATTCGACTGAAGTAACTTCGTCGAAATGATTTTTTCGGCCCTACTCTAAGAGACTATCTAAAATATTTATCCAATGGTGAAGGTCCACAAAAACTCTTGTGAGATGATCTTACGAGTAAATTTTACGAGATTAATCTCTTAATACTGTCCCCCATGTATTATTTTTTATGTAAAAAATATAACTCTTTATTGTAAATATGAATAAGTTTAACCCGTATCACAGTAAGGATCCGTGAGACCGTCTCACATATGGATGTCAATGGGTCGAGTCTAAAATCGACCCCGCATTGAGCCCGGCCCGACAAAGCCGGTCTAGACCTGGCCAAACTGATCCACATGCGGATCCAGAGCGGGTCCTGGGTTTGGCTGGACCCGCCTCGCCAAAAATATATATATATTAATATATTATATAAATTTTTTATTTAATAAAATTTGACGAATCCAACGGGTTTAACTCAAATTGGATCCGTCGGGTTCACAAGACGGGGTGAGTCCAAGGGAAGGCGGGGCAGGTCCCAGATTTGCCCAATTTTGCCCATCACTAGTTTTACAAGTGATCAACTCAGGTCTGCATATACTTTTTCATATAGTCCGGTGCATTGTACCAAATGGAAACATAATAATAACAAACGTATTTGCATATCCGTTGTGTGTGACGAAAAATTTGATTTTTTTAATTAAAATTAATTTTGGAAAAAAATCTAATAAATTTATGGAGAAAAAAATGAATGTTTCTTGGGTTAAATATTAGTCATTGATTCATAAGTTTATGTGGAGTAGTTTAAAGATCATGAATTATATATTTATATTAGTTATTTCTCATTATTTTTTTTCAAATAATTTGAAATTCAAACTAAGATCATATCAAGAGATCAAGTTGGTTTTTCTAAAGCCCTCTCACTTAATAAATAGGTATAGATAATAATAATAATAATAATAATAATAATAATAATAATAATAATAATAATCTCACTTAATAAATAGGTATAGATAATAATAATAATAATAATAATAATAATAATAATAATAATAATAATAATAATAATAATAATAATAATAATAATATGACCTCTTATAGTCATTTGATCAATATTTGGGATAATACCCAAACGTCTGGTCGAGCAGAGACGGACCATTGGTTGAAAATTTAGTTTTTATTTTGTGACTTATAACTTTCTTATTTGATCTTTTCATGTGTCATTGGTCGAATTTTGACTAGTTTTTATCACCAAGTTGTTAACATGAAAATCATTAATATTTTTAAAATTCGATTTTTTTTAAAAAAATTATCAATTGTTGTTTAGTTGATATTTCTCAACCTTTTATAAGTATCAACTCGACAGTTGATGAGAGTAAAGTAATATTTTCTACCATTCTTTTCAAATTTGACGATTTCCATAAAACATATTACGAATGGAACTTTAAAAACTTCAACATTTTACATTTTTTTTTCTTATCTTTACTTGACTTATTCAAAAACCAAAGGTTTTATTTTTTTTACTATAATAAATTAATATTGTTCCTTATAACCATTTTTTCAACAAAAAGATATTTACACAAATGTCATAATAGTATGTTTTTTTATGAGATTGTCTCACAGATATTGGTCGATGTTCTTTATATTTATAATGAAAAAATAATATTTTTGACATAAAAATATATAATATTATATTTTTTCATGGATTTGAGCAAATAAATAAAGATATGTTTCATCAAATTGATATCATATGTTTCGAGTTGAATTATCCCATTCGACCCGTTGATTCGTGTTTTTAGGCGTTTACGCACGGGAAAAGACTATCAAAGACAAACTCATCACAACGTATTAATTATTCCCATTTCTGTACCATCAATGACCTTTGGTATTTTGTATGTAGATAATTCCCTTATTAAAAAATATTTGTTTGAATATGAACGAAGAAGGTTGACCAAGATCCTAATGCCTGACCGAGGACCTCGTCATTGATGGTGAGAAGTCAAATTTGGGTAACTATACAATATATTTAATTTGGAGTAGAATGATCATGTTTCATGTAGAAGGTTATAAAGAAATTAGCACCAATTACAAACACTATTATCACATAATTTAATAAATATCATGTTTGATATAAGATTTTTTCCCCTCTAATTTAATTAAATTAATTAAATATGAGTATCATGTAAGACCGTCTTGTTGATGTATTATCATTAGAAGGATAGTCGAACGATCTTTATATATGATGAAAAACAATATTTTTGATATAAAAAAGAAATATTTTTTTACGGATCGAATCAAAGAGCGGATCTATATCATAAATTAAAACCGACTAATAAAACTACCTCACAAAAGTTTTTGATAAAAACTTTTATGAGACGGTCTCACGAGTCAATTTTATGAGACGAATCTTTTATTTGGGTCACATATGAAAAATATTAATTTTTATGCAAAAAAAAATTACTTTTTATTACAAATATAAGTAGAATTGATCAGTCAAAGTTTTTTCTGTTTAGTTTATTCCCACTCATTTATCTCGTTGATATTGATATCTTTTTTTTTTCATTTAAAAAAAAACTTTCCCATATAGCTCATATGTATATGCACACATATATATAGTTACAAAATGCTTCAAAAATATATATATATATAGTTACAAAAAAATACAACGAGGAAAAAACATTATTGGATCTACAATTTATCACATTCAATAGAACAGTGTCACATCATTGGTGGACATGGTAGGTGAGCATTTGAAAAAAACTATATATATATATATATATATTATAATATCATATAAAAATACACAAAATTATATCAAGGTACTAACTAGCCAACACTTTGCTGGTGGTTGGCGCTTATTACCAAAGAATATTTTTTTTATAAAAAAAGTTGAAAATATCTTATCTTAATCATTCGCATTAAAAACGATTAAATTTTCTAGGTTGTTGAATTATTCTTCTGTCAAATAACTTCAATTTTTTAATTTTGTTTTTAAATATTTGACGTAGGTAGTTAAGAGTTAAGACTGACAGCATATTGATTATATATTGAGAAAACAAAACTTAGCTGCGCCTGTTATAAATATGGTAGTTTATTAATTATAATATTCTTTCTATTCTAAATACTTCATATTTAATTACTGACGTGGTTCATATGCAATTATAGTAAAATTTGTTCAAACACGTCACGTAGTAGAATCTTTATTGTTTTTATTTTATAAATTACACCTATATATATATATATGTGTGTGTGTGTGTGTGTGTGTGTTTTAGTATGTGTGTGTGTGTCACTTCAAATTTGGAATGAATTATTTAAATCTTGCGATGTTAAATAATAAATTTGAATTGAAACTGAAGACAACTTGATTAGGGTGGGTAGGTACGGTATACCGTATCGAAAATCGGATATCGTATACCGTACCGAAAAAATCGGTATGAAATTTTTCCATACAGATATCGTACCGTATATCGAATATATCGAATTTTCGGTATACCGAAATTTCGGTATGGCGAAAATTTATACCGTGTACCGATACCGAATTCAAAAAAAATTCGGTATACCGAAAAATATAGTACGACGAAAAATAATTAATTAATGATAATATATTTAAAATAAAAAATAAATAATAATAAAACGAAAATTTTTTGCTAAATATTTTATAATTAGATTTTATTAAAAATTATGTATTATGGGCTGAATAGATTTAAAAATTATTTTCACAGGAGTCAAATATGTATTTTTAATATTTCACAGGGGTATTTTGTGCAAAAATATATCAAAATCTTTGTCCAGTCGCATGAGGGGCGCGTGCGCAACAAGCACTCATCTGAAGGGGCGAGTGTGCTAATTTTTTAAAAGGTTAGGGTTGAAGATGCCTATTAAAATTTTACATGGGAGAATTGTGCATTTTCAATATTTCACAGGGGTGGTTGATGCAAATAACTCTAATATAATATAATATATAATATTTTTTTATCCAATCTTTCAACTCACTAAAATTTGAATATTTATTTGTGAATATTTTATTAATTTATCATTCATTTTAATTAATAATCAAAAAATAATTTCATCACAAATATTTTATCGATTTTAAATAAATACATAACCCAATTTTTCCAACACTTACAACCGAAAAAAAACTCGTGAACATATTCTTATCATAATATTTTGATTGATATCGATAACTTATGACTCATCTGGAAGTAAAATATTTTATAATATTAAAGACGAGAGATCGAGTGTGAGACTGACAATGACAAATTTATGATTAATTGGATTATGTGATTTATATTTATTTTGTTCAAAGATTACCGAAATTTTCATTTTTTTAGATAGTGTTTGAAAAAACTTCTAGGAAGCATACACTTATTAGCTTTTCGTTAACAAAAATTTGAAATGTTGTTAAGCAAACACTGAAAAGTGATTCCTAGAAAGTATCTCAAACATTGTCTTAATTTATCTTTAGTTTTCGACTATTACATATCTTGAATCCACTCTACTCAACAAATCTATCTGTCCATTTCATTTAGATTTCTGTTTATCAAAAATTATATGTAATCTCATAATATATAGTTTTTTTTGGAAGCTCATAATTTATAGTTAACTTTGAATATTATACGCACATGCGAAACGTTATCTGTAACGCGGTGGTGTGCGGAATTATGGAATTAAAGTGCTGAATTGTCGTACCTTTCAACAAATCAGACTTTTCACTTTCAAACATTAATTTGGTGGTTGGACATGTGCGTTGTTCTTTCAGTATCTTGTACTTATTATTATTATTATTATTATTATTATTATTATTATTATTATTATTATTATTATTATTATTATTATTATTATTATTATTATTATTATTATTATTATTATTATTATTATTTTTGAATTGGAAGAGATTATTGTCACAGACTCACAATTGTTCGATCATTTATTGAAATAGAATATTAATTCCTATATATAGACTATAGTCGATCGAGATAATACGGTTTTGTTATAACCATAAATTGTTTACTATTTTGTTAAAATGCACATCAATATTTTCAGTTCTAAAAACCAATTCAAATTTCTAACAATAAATAAATTGAAGTTCGGTTTTTCCCCTTACATGTTGAGGCGTTTGCTATTAATTTAAACACACGGACACACATATATAACATAGGTACAAATATTATATGCATTATAAAATAAGGAGAAATTGGAGAAAAAATAGGAAGAAGATGGGGAGAGGTACGAAAATTATTAATAAGACCATCCATTAAAGTTGCACAACAAATTATACAGGAATAACAATGAAAAATAAACTTCGGTGTAGTATTGACACATCAACATGATTGTTATAAGACGTTCACATAGTATATAACAATCAAGATATATATGTGTATCTCTATAGATGTACATGTATAATTAAGTGTTGGTATATGTGATGTCCATCAGTCCATATATAGATATATGAACCATTAGATGCATGATTTGAGCAATATATTTAGGGCTAATTAGTGTATGATCTTAGTAACCTGCATCGAGATCACCTACTAATTAAGAGCTTAAGCATGCATTTAAACTTAATCAAATACAATCAGATAAATCACAGCGGAAGCTATTAAAGATAAACAATTCCAAGATAATTAAATCTTAAATACAACCAAATCGAATAAATACCGAATAAAATCTTAATCTAGAAATCTCTGGTGACCCCTGCTACCAAGCCTTGGTCACCGACCAACTACTGATCTCGCTCTTGGTCCTCCTGCAAACCTGCCCCGTCGAATGTGGTGTCCGAGATAAAAGTATGGACGTGAGCGCTAACGTCCGGTACGTAAATATCGAATATACAAGTCTATATGATGCATGCAACATGAAGTATGAATGCTCTGGATAAACTGAGATCATATCTGGAAAACCATGCTCAGCACGTAGGCGTCTCCAGTATACGCACGCTGCTCCGAAGATTCAGTGGATGCCACACATACTGAACCTGATTTTGGACTATCATCGTCTTGGGTATATCGCGCATGTTTTCCCGTCGGTCCAGTGGGTGTCACATTGTACCCGATCGTACAATAAAACAACCCTAGGACTGAGCGACCCTAGAACAACTGGCTATCTCGAAAGGATAATATGCTCAACATGGTATGCAAATACCGCATACAAATCGCGAACAATATATCATGCATATCATGACAAATAATAATGCAACACATAAAAATGTATATTCAGCTGACTATCTTAGTCTGTACTTTCGTACCTTTCTAAGGCAGTTTTTAGAAGCCCTCATCTAGGTTCCAAGCCTATCATGCACACTACAATTTATAATAACCATGAATCATCTAACATGCTTGAAAAGTCTTGATAAAACTATAGCATACTCCATATCTACTATAAGGAGCTAGAGCTAACCTTCGTCCGTCGTCAGCCCATCCGCTGATGTTGAATGTCCCAGAACTTGGGCATAACCTTGCTACGACCTCTGGACGCCTCGCCAAAGCTCCGTTGCTTGGCCACTACTACGGATACTGTCCGTTTTATAAAAAAATATACTAATACCTACTCCTACTCTTTATAAAAGAGTCTCAAAGCCCTAAAAATCGAGCAATCATGGGAGAGAAGAGGATTTTGAACGATTTGAAAATGAGGATTTTTGCCCCCTATTTATAGACGAAGTTCAGATCGTCTGATCCCCAGTTCGGACGGTCCGATCCTTGCATGATATCCATTTTGCATGCATGTCAGTTCAGACGGTCCAATCCTAGTTCGGATCGTCCGATCTCTTGTGTCCGAAACACTTGTATAATTTCCTTTGACACTTGTCCGGGTTACACTTTGGATGGTCCGATCCTACCCTTCGGATAGTCCGATCTAGCCATGTGATGTCAGCCATGACGTCATCCCCCACACGAGATTTAGACACCTGTCCTTAGTGGGTTCTGTGGGGACCTCGGGTGCTAATCTCATTTTAGGGTAAGTTATACATTAAATATCATTCATGGAAACGAAATTTAATTCTAAACTCTAAATATTCTCAAATTAAATATTCTCGAATTAAAATTAAATAATTTCGGATCTTACAGGTTCGGACCGTTCGATCTCACGATCGAATCGTCTGATCACTCCCACCTTCCAAACTCAAATCGTGCTTCCGAACTCCCTTGGTTCGGATGGTTCGATCTAGGGTTCGAAGCCTTCAATCCTCCCTAACCCTTGGACCTCTTTCAGACTATTTTGGACGTTTTGGATTCGATTCCTTGGTCCGTTTGATCATATTAAAATTCTTTAATCACGTTTTATTACTTCTAACATGAGTATACAAATTAATCTTGTAAAATAAGATTGGACTACTACAAGGATCGATATTTTATTAACCGCTATATATATGCATGCATGAAATTATACCATAAATGTCAAAACTTATGTCAAGTTAATTGATTAACGTCCATCTCATTTTACAATTGACATGAATATATCTTAACCATAATTATTGGACACATAGGATATCTACTCCATCTCTTCAACACGAATTGAATAAGACAAGTTGGGTCCAGAACTGTTCTGAGAAAAGTGATGCTCCAGACAAACAAAATATACGAGTTCTATCATATTAACTTGAAAACTCAAATAATTACATATATATAATTAAATATATAATAATTTAATATCATAATCAAAGTAAACCTTAATATATAATTGTAAAGATACGTATTAAAAAATAACGTTTTACAAAATTTCTTACTATATTTATTTAAAAATAAATATTATATAAAATGTAACATACTTGTAATTTTTATAAAAGAAAATCATTAATTATATCATCATATGAATATACTCAAATATTTTTTTTCAATACAAATAATCGTTAAATCATTTAATATTTTTTGATTCATTGTGTACTCACATAAGATTTAAATAATTTTAACTTGGAGAAGCTTATTTTTATGCCATAATTTTATTTTCAATTCTCATAATTTAATTTAAAATTAGACATAATTCAAAACATGTAAAAGAATAATAGAAATAAGAAAAATACTTGTATATGAGGTGTACACTACGAAGAAATATTGAAGATGAAAATTAAATTTGATAAAAATTACACGAATTGA
Source organism: Henckelia pumila (assembly GCF_033568475.1). NCBI lineage: Eukaryota > Viridiplantae > Streptophyta > Magnoliopsida > Lamiales > Gesneriaceae > Henckelia > Henckelia pumila. Next base: position 73,688,979 of record NC_133123.1, read on the forward strand.
TCGAACAAAAAAAGCGACTAACTTATGGTTGTACGTGCTTTCATGGGGATTTATAATCGAGTATTTTATTTTATTTTTATAATTAACTAAAATATTATAATAATTTATAAAAATAGTTGAGACCCGCTCTCAAAATGAAGCCCTGGGCGGTCGCTACTCGCCCAGCTCATCCTCTATAAGGGTCGCCCCTGGTCGGGTCTTAATCGTTTTGTTGGACGTAAGATAAGTACCCTCAAAGTGAATATCATTTTGAGTTTACGATTAACTTGGTTGGCTACTAGTGAGCCGAAAAAAGCCCGAGGGCACCAAGTCAAACTTGTAAATATTAAAATTTTGTGGGCTACATTTTTTTAAAGATCACGTTAAAAAACTGATAAATATATTTCAAAACTAGGATTGAGATATCGTACCAAAATATCGAATTATCGCGATACCCTACCAAAATTTTGTCGATATATAGACATTTTTTCGGTATACCGAATTTTTTTTCAGTATCTGTACGGTATCAGTATAGATTTTTTATCCATACCAAAATTTCAGAATTTCGATATCGATATGAATTTTTTTTTTCATACCGGTAGTTTTGGTACGGTATACCAAAAACTCATCCATAGTCAAAACTTATGGCATGTTAATGGACTAACAATATCATTATTCGTGACCTGATATATATATATATATATATATATATATATATATATATATATATATATATATATTGTGTACGGGTTGAAAACATGAATTTCATATTTGTGTTTTTAAAGGTTGATATTATTCATATATTTTTTCACCTATGAATATGATTATTTTAGAAATAAAAGATAGAAAAACCATATTATGTAAAACAATGTGTCATAAGTAAATACCAATAAAGTCAAGATCATCCAAACAAAATATGAAATTCATTTTTTCAACCAGTACACAATAACTTGAATATTGCTCTCCTTGGAGTTTGGAAGCAAAAATATTGATTAAGTTTGCATAATAGCATTCTCAATCACACTTTTCTTGATCAGTAACACAGCTAAGACATTTATTATTTTCTATAATATAGTTGATATATAGGAGATAATTTTTGAGCAACTTCAACATGAAAAGCCCCTTTGGACACATGCAATTTCTTATGGATCAACAAAATTTGCAACCAAGTGTCGGAAAATATCTTGAAACAGATCGATAGGCAAAAATCTAGTGATAGCGAGTTTGATCATCGTAGAACAACAAATGATTTGTTTTTTACGAAAACTTACAATAGAGAAATTTCGAATTGATTGTTGATTCTTTTTTAATGTTTATGAGTGAGATAAAAAGATAAATGCACGATGGGACTTCAAGTTTTTATTATATGTTAATTACTATTATTATTATGAGATGAACTTATAGATTAATTACTATATATATTTTACTATACTGTAATTTTTTTAAAAAAAACATTTGGGGCCAGAGGCAGTCCTCAATTAATTTTATACTACAGATCCGAGCCTGCTGATATATATCTCAATCATCATTATTTTATCTAGCTAGGTATATGTAGTAACCCAGAACTCATTTTAAGATAATAATATGTTAAACATGATTATGGGTTAGTAATTAATCATTTTCGGAGTGTTATTGGACTTCGAAAGAGAATTTGGGTTTTTGACTTTGGGCCGGATCGGAAGCTCCGATCCCAGCCACTTCGGAAGCTCAGCGGAAGCACCGAGATCGGAAGTTCCGATCCTGGTCGGGAATTTTGCCTATAAATAGGGCTTCAAAGATTCATTTCTAAATACGAATTCTTGAGTTTCTTTCTTCAGTTATATAGTGTGAGATATACACTTGAGGGCCCTATCGGTTATAATAGAGGTTCTGGAATAACCAAGTTGTGGTTATAGTCATCCGGGACTAGCGACTCCAAAGGGCTAACTACGGACGAAGGTATGGTCTGGGAATCTGTTTAAGTTTTGGGAGTACTTATTAGCTTAGTTAAGACTTTTAAAACTTGTGTAGTGATATAGTGAACTTTTGAATATAGGCTTGGAACCTAGGATCCTATTATACTTGAACTAGCCTAGAGGTACGTACACATTGACTGAGATTGCCAGCGAGTATACATGTTTATATGTTGCATTATTTGGCATTATTATATGGCATGATATATGATTTACCGCTTTCTATATTCATATGTCATGTGCATATACACGTTGAGCCTATACCTTGTTATACCTGACTATAGAGCCGCTCAGCTCTATACTCGATAGTCTGTCACTGAGAGTACCGTGACGGCGGGGGCATTTATGTTTGTCTACTCTGGTGTACTAGACGAGTGTGGTTGCACTCAGAGGTTGATCCGTGTGGTGGCAGCACTCATATGGCGCCGGTTCTGAGCATGATTTTTCAGATGACCCTGTACCAGTCATCATGTTGCATGCATTATGTACATATGTTTACTCATGTCTATGTACTGGGCGTTAGCGCTCACGTCCTAGTTGTTATCTTGGACACCCTATTCCATGGGGCAGGTCGCAGGATGGACGGAGCTGGTAGTTCAAGGCAGGACTAGAGAGCAGGAGCCTTGAGGATTTTACTATACAGCAGGATTCGATATAGCTGTATAATGTTTACTGTTTAAGATTTCTATTTGGTTGTATCACTACAGATTTAAGCCTGGATTATGTTACTAAGCTGATATGTAAATTATGGTTTTGTTTCCGCATGTTTTACTCTATTTTGCTGTATTAAGTTTAATGCATGCTATTAGTTGCCAGTTAGTAGGTGATACCATGCAGGGTCACTACAGTATACGTATGAGATCATATCCATGTCTAGACCTGGCCACGGGCTTGTTCCGGTTCGACACGAGAACACGATTGCCCAACAGTAATGGAGTGACTAATTCTCAGGGAGGAGTCATCCTCAAATTTGAGTTTGCCATCAAACTGGTTGGCTAGCAGTGAGTCGAAAAAGGCCGAGGTGATCAGAACTCAGAAGTCAAAGTTATAACTTATAACATTAAACTTCTGTGGGCGATTATATTATATTATATTATTTTCAAAAAAATAATAAAAAAAACTTTGACTTGAATCCGTTGTGTGAATTTGCAAGAAATGCACTTTTCATGCCTTCTGAAATTGATTTTAGTTGGCTTCTGTATTGGCAGCCAGAATATGGTGACCATAGGTTCGAACCATTAGCCACACGCGCGCCGCCGCCGTCCGGCCGGCTCAGCTCGGACCGGGGCGTGGGCTGGGCTTTGACATAATATAACTTTTTTGGACAAAAATCAATATTTTGGCTGAACGTGTGCGTCTCTTCGGTCCAAAGTGGTGCAACTGTCTGAGACAGCCTTCCAACGTCTATAAATAGACCTCTCCCCATTCATTTCTGATTCTCTCTTCCTTCTCTTTCATACTCATTCTTCTAAGTTTCGGGTCTGATTTTCTTAAACACTTTGAAGTGTTCGAAGAACTTCGATTTTGTAGTACTACTAATCGAAGTTGATAGATAGCGTTCTATCTTGGGAGACATTTTGATCGACCCGTAAGCACTTAGGCGGGCAAATTTGTCTTAAAGATAGAGAGTCAAAGTCTCGGCCTGCTATCTTCTCTGTTGCTGCGTGCATGCTATTGAAAAGTTGATAACAATTTTAAGACAAATTTTTTGTTATCATGGCTGCTGTTCCACCGCCCCCAGTTACGCCAACCCCACCGCCAACCCCTGTCATGCTGCCACCCTCTGTTACACCGGCTGTTGTCATGGCCCATGCCGCTTCTAAAGCGCATGCCGAGAAACTTGAGAAGTTATCCGGTACTGACTTCAAGACATGGCAGCAGAAGATGTTGTTTTACCTTACAACACTTCATCTTGCGAGGTTCTTGAAGGAAGTTGTTGCTGTTCCGACACCAAATGCTGACACACAAGCAAGGTCTGCTTTCGATGCATGGTATCACAGCAACTTCCTCTGCCGGAACTACATACTGAATGGGTTGAACAATACGCTGTATAGCATATAATCTAAAATCAAGACTGCTAAGGAACTGTGGGAATACTTGGAGAAAAAGTACAAGACTGAGTATCTTGACACAAAGAAATTTGTAGTCGGAAAATTTCTTGAGTTCAAAATGGTTGATACCAAGACTGTTACTAGCCAAGTGCAAGAGTTTCAAATCATCCTCCATGACATAATGACTGAAGGGATGATGATCAGTGAATCTTTTCAAGTTGCTGAACTAATTGAAAAGCTACCACCTTTATGGAAAGAATTCAAAAATTATTTGAAGCATAAACGCAAGGAAATGGGGCTCGAGGACTTGATCGTGAGGCTGCAAATTGAGGAAGACAATCGCAAAGTGAAGATCAAAGCTGGTAAGATGCCGATGGAAGCAAAGGCAAACTTGGTAGAGCCGAACGCTACGAAGAAAAGGAAACAGTTTGGGAAAGATGTGAAACAAGAGAAGAACAAAAAGTGGAAAGGAACATGTTGGAATTATGGGAAGACGAACCACAAGGCCAAGTATTGTCGCTTACCGAAGAAGAACAATCAATATCGGGCAAATGTTGTCCAACATAAATCTATGCTTGTTGACTTGTCTGAATCAGATCTATCAGCAGTAGTCTTCGAGGCTAACATGGTTGATCAACCTAAAGAGCGGTTTATCGACACTGGAGCTACATGACATGTATGTACTGACAAGGATTTATTCTCCAAGTATACTCCTATAAGTGGAAGACAACTCTATATGGGTAACAATGCGACTTCCAACATTGTTGGCTTAGGCAAAGTGGTGATCAAGATGACTTCGGAAAAGAAGCTTACTCTTATCGATGTCCTTCATGTTCTGGACATAAGAAAGAATCTTGTATCGGGCTCTAGACTGGTCAAGGCCGAATTTAGGATAGTGTTTGAAGCCGGCAAAGTTGTAATCATGAAAAATGGACAGTTCCTAGGAAAAGGATATATAGAAAAGGGACTATTCAAGGTGAATGTAGTGACTGTACTTTGCGAGTTTGAAAGTAATAAAGTTAATGCTTTGAATTATTTGGTTGAATGTTCTAATTTATGGCATACTAGATTAGGACATGTTAACTTCAACACTTTGAGAAAACTCGGAAAATTAAATCTTATTCCAAAGACTAAGATTGATTCAAACTACAAATGTGAAGTATGTGTTGAAGCTAAATTAACTAAAGTACCTTTTCACACAGTGGAAAGAAGTACAATACCTCTAGAACTAATTCACACTGATGTTTGTGATTTAAAGTTTGTACAAACTAGAGGTGGGAAAAAGTACTTTATTACATTCATTGATGATTGCACAAGATTCTGTTATGTATACTTTTAAGAAGTAAAGATAAAACTCTTGAAGCATTTAAGACCTATAAAAATGAAGTTGAAAATCAACTTGGAAAACGAATCAAGAAAATTCGTAGTGATAGAGGAGGTGAATATGTTGCTCCGTTTGAAGAATTTTGCAATGAATCTGGCATTATTCATCAAACAACTGCTCCTTATTCACCACAATCTAATGGTGTTGCGGAAAGGAAAAACCGTACTCTCAAAGAGATGATGAATGTCATGCTAATAAGTTCTATACTACCCCAAAACTTGTGTGGGGAAGCAATACTTTCGAAAAATCATATTCTTAACAAAATTCCACATAAAAAGAAGAATGAAACTCCTTATGAATTGTGGAAATGACATAAGCCTTCATACAAATACTTGAAAGTGTGGGGGTGTTTGGCGAAAGTAGAAATACCTAAGCCAAAACAAGTGACGATTGGACCTAAGACTGTAGATTGCATCTTCATTGGATATGCAAACAATATTAGTGCATATAGATTCCTAGTACACAAATAAGTAATTCCTGATATACATGAAAATACGATTATTGAATCAAGGAATGCTGCATTTTTTGAGAACGCCTTTCCTTGTAAAAAAAGGAAAAGAAAAGAACTCTTCCAAAAGAGTTTATGAATCCACTAATGAGAAAACTCGTGAAAGTGAAGAACCAAGGCGTAGTAAGAGAGCTAAGATAGCTAAAACTTTTGGTCCTGATTTTCTTAGTTATGCTATAGAAAATGACCCAAGGACCTTAAGAGAAGCGCTATCTAGTCCAGACGCTCCTCTTTGGAAAGAGGCCATAAACTGCGAAATAGATTCCATCATGCAAAATCATACTTGGGAATTAGTGGATCTTCCACCAGGAAGCAAACCTTTAGGATGCAAATGGATCCTAAAAAGGAAATACAAAGCTGATGAATCTGTGAAAAAATATAAAGCAAGGTTAGTGGCTAAAGGATTTAGACAAAAAGAAGAGTTGGATTTCTTCGATACATATTCACCTATTACGAGAATAACGTCTATTCGAGCTCTTATAGCAATTGTTGTTTAAATAATCTCGAAATTCATCAAATGGATGTAAAGACGACATTTTTAAATGGTGAATTGGAAGAAAAAATATATATGAAACAACCTGAAGGTTTTATTGCTCCTGGTCAAGAAAAGAAGGTGTGCAGACTCGTTTAATCATTGTATAGGCTAAAACAAGCTCCTAAACAATGTCACGAGAAATTTGACAAAACAATGATGTCAAATGGGTTCAAGATTAACGAGTGTGATAAATGTGTTTATATAAAAGGCACACCTAACTCATATGTAATTGTTTGTCTATACGTAGATGGCATGCTCATCATGGAAAGTAGTCATGATGTCATCATAAATACTAAAAAAATGTTGACAAAACATTTTGACATGAAAGATATGGGAAAAGCAGACGTTATCTTAGGAATTAAGATTGAAAAAACGTCTGAAGGAATTACCCTAACACAATCTCATTATATCGAGAAAGTACTTAGGAAATTCAATGCATATGATGTTACGCCGGTTAGATCACCCGTGGATTTAAATTTACATTTATCTAAAAATCGTGGTGAACCCGTATCTCAACAACAATATGCAAGGATTATTGGAAGTTTAATGTATATTACAAATTATACTCGTCCTGATATTGCTTACTCGATAAATAAATTGAGTAGATTCACAAGTAATCCTAGTAATGACCATTGGAAAGCATTAGAAAGAGTATTTAAATACTTAAGATATTCAATGGACTATGAATTACATTATGCGACATATCCTTCTATACTTGAAGAATATTGTGATGCAAATTGGATTTCCGACACAAAAGACTCGAAGTCCATAAGTGGATATGTGTTCACCATCGGTGGAGGAGCTGTGTCGTGAAAATCCTCTAAACAAACGTGTATAGCTCGTTCAACTATGGAATCGGAATTCATAGCTTTAGACAAAGCGGGAGAAGAAGCGGAATGGCTTCGTAATTTCCTAGAAGATATTCCGTGTTGGACGAAACCAGTGCCAGCAATAATAATACATTGCGATAGTTAGTCGGCTATAGGTAGAGCACAAATTAGTATGTATAATGGTAAGTCAAGACACATACGTCGAAGAAATAATACCATTAGACAGTTGATATCAAATGGTGCTATCGTAGTTGATTATGTAAAATCAAAAGATAACTTAGCGGAGCCGTTGACAAAAGGTTTAGGGAGAGATCAAGTAAACTGCTTATCAAAAGGAATGAGATTAAAACCTACAAAATTAAAGAATATTCATAGCGGAAATCCAACCTTGTAGATTGGAGATCCCAAGATCTTGGTTCAATGGGAAAATCAAGTTATGAATGTTTGCGTGCACTTAGAACTTCGTTCTATTCTCATTCCTAAGATAAAAGTGCAACCTGTGCAAGTAGTGAGGTTAAGTTTTAACAAACTTTTAATGATTCCTATATCTCTTTAAGAAATAGGGTATGACAGGATACTCAAATCATAGGAGGTCACCTATTTAAGTGTGAAGACGGGCCGCTTCAATGAAACACTTAAGAATCCAAGATGTTGTCCAGGGCAAAAAGGACAAAACCATGAGAACAAATAAAGTGTGAGGAAAATTATTGTGTGAATACTGTTGTCTAGGTTTACATCAACGATTAAATAGTTCAAGACATCACGTTCACTAGACAGCCTAGTAAATTCGATAGTATTTCACTAAGGAAGGTTCAAAGCCGCAAGCTACCTCTCTCCATGCAATAATTTTTCGCAAGAAACTCTATTTTAGAATATGCATACATATTCGCATAAATCACATTTATGTGGGGGATTGTTGGAAAATTTGTTTGGACAAATGTTGGAAAATTGGTGGTGAATGAGATAAATGCTCATTGTCTCACATTGATATACTAGGTTCGAACCATTAGCCACACGCGCGCGTCGCCGCCGCTGTCCGTCCGACCGGCTCGGCACGGCACGACACGACATGGCACGGGGCGTGGGCTGGGCTTTGACATAATATAACTTTTTTGGACAAAAATCAATTAAATATTTTATTTTTGCTTCCGAATCAATGCAACGCTTCAGCCTGGATCAGTGCGACTTTTGAGTCCTAACCAGTGCGTCCTTTTGGCTAAACGTGTGCGTCTCTTCGGTCCGAAGTGGTGCGTCTCCTCGGCCATGTGTACAACGAAGTGGTGCAACTGTCTGAGACAGCCTTCCAACGTCTATAAATAGACCTCTCCCCATTCATTTCAACTCGCTCATTTCTGATTCTCTCTTCCTTCTCTTGCATACTCATTCTTCTAAGTTTTGAGTCTGAGTTTCTTAAACATTTTGAAGTGTTCGAAGAACTTCGATTTTGTAGTGCTACTAATCGGAGTTGATAGATAGCGTTCTATCTTGGAAGACATTTTGATCGACCCGTAAGCACCTAGGCGGGCAAATTTGTCTTAAAGATAGAGAGTCAAACTCTCGGCCCGCTATCTTCTCTGTTGCTGCATGCATGCTGTTGAAAAGTTGATAACAAGAATCTCTTGTCGCACACTTTTAGAAAATTCATATTCATTAGTAACATTACATGCACCAGAATTTTTTTTTTTAGAACTATAGAACCTCGCGTCGCACACTTTTCGTTAATTGTATAATGGGTAAATTATCGGGATAATGTTATAGTATGAAAATAATACTAACCATGTAAATCATATTTGACAAACTATATATGTTTGAGTAGGAGTTTTATACCGTATCATACAAACTACAGTATCGAAAAGTATGGTATAAGAAAATTTTATTTCGATGTCGTACCAAAACTTTTGGTATGCTGATTTTCGGTATCTGAAATTTCAGTACATATAATTAGCATATCGATTATATCGAAACTTGACAGTATATCTAGATTTTGGTATGATATCGGTATATATTATTTTATACTGAAAAAAACTTATATATATTTTTAAAATTTTAAATTTATTGTTTAAAAATATTATAAATTTTTATATGTTATTTAGATACTTTGGTATTTCGATATAGACTAAAATTTTCAAATTTCATATTATTATCGTACCGAAAAATTAGATTTGATTACCATATCGTACTGAAATCTTTGGTATAACAAAAATTTAATAAATTCGGTATTTTTTTTAATGATAACCTCGGTATACCAAAAATTAAATATTTTTTCTCACATCTATTTTTGACAGACTCATCCGATGAGACATTGAACTCATAACTATTGATCAAGTGTTACTCCACCATCTCGGACTCTCGGTCACCTAAGGCATCACTATTATATTATATTAATATCAGTAGAGCAAGATGTATTTTGTTCAAATTAAAATAATTTATGTAGTGACCCAATCTAGATCACCTACTAACTTGCAGTCTTAAGTATGCAATTAGATTAATAGAAAAACATTTATTAAAACACAAAGTTTATTAAGAAAACTCAAAATTTGGAGAGTAAGAGTTAGAGGACAAGCTTAGCAGCAGCAGATGCAAGAATTTATACTAATTAATCACCAATCCAGCAATGTTGCACCAAATACAATGTGCAATCTCACGGATACTTTGACATGAAAATCTTTGATTTATCCTGTGAATTTCACAAATAAACAATATTAAGTAGAATCAAAATTTGAATTACAATTGGAATGCGTAAACATGCATTAAATTTCAAAATAAACACAAATTTATGTATAATAAAATTGTATATTAAAGAAATTATTAGAAATATCTCAGTAAATAATTTGACATAGATATAATATATAAATGAAATTTGTGGTCGTATTTGATTATTGAGATTCTATTGTCAAATTTCAAATATTAGTTATGTATCTTTTTTTTTTTAATTTGTCAATTTTAATCATTTTTTATCGAACTGCTAATGTGACATTGTGCATCTCAACGCTATATCAGTGTTATATTGTCACATCAACGCCAAATCTAAAAAAACTAAAATTGTTAAAAAACAAAACAACAAAGATATATATCTTCACTCCCGTTGATTTCTTCTTATCTTCTCATTTTCATTCACTCAATGTGATTTCTTTTCTGGGCTCTATTCTCAAACTCGGTATACATATATTTTTTTTAATGTTTATTTTGTAAGTTTGTATGCAGATTTTGTGATGGTCTTCTTTTCTTCTCTTTTGATTTTCATTCACCTTGGGTGATTTATTTTCTCAACTCACAAGCTAGGTATACATATTTTTCCCCTACTTTTATTTTTGTAAGTTTGCATGCAGATTTTGTGATGGTTTTCTTGTTTATAACGTTGGTCTCTTATGGTCATTTTGTTTGTGTTGTTGGTCGCTCAAACTTGTATCATGGTAGTCTTGATTGATTTTCCCATAGCATGTAATGGTTGTTCGTATATAGATAATGGTTTCGTACAGGTACGGATCCATTCCAAAGGCTGGGGTGGGCTCCAGCCCTGATTAATTTTTTTTAAAGTTATTAGAAAATGTGTTTTTTTAAATTTTTTATTGGGTTTGATGTTTTTTTATTTTATTTTCAGCCCTAGTTAAATTTTTTTTTGGGTCTTTAGCCCATTGAATTTACGTAGCCCATTAAATTTAATTAACACATTGAATTTTTTTATCCCATTAAAAATAAAATTCATGTGAATACATGTGTAGTAACCCGTATCCAAGTAAGGTGATTAATGAATTAATCATAATTAATTTTTCTAAGTTCGGACGATCCAAAGTAGAGGATCGGAAGATTCGTACTAAGAGAGAGTTTGGAAGCTACGATCGGGGATCGGAAGCTCCGAAGGAGTTCGAACGATCTGATCGGAGTTCGGAGGCTCTGAACTCTAGCAGCCAACTGACCGAAATATTACGTCATTGGTTACGTCTCTGAGGGTGGATCGGAGGCTCCGAACTGGTGTCAGCAGGCGTCCTCTGGAAGCTAGACACGTGTTTGGCCAGGAGACTTCGGACGAAGGGATCGGACGGTCTGAACTGGATCATAGGATCCAAACGTGGGATCGGATGCTCCGATCTCCGTCTATAAGTAGAGGTGCCGAGGCCTCATTTGGAGTGCACCATTCCCTCTTCTCTCTCTCATTTCTTGCCTCTTATGTAGTTTTAGAGATTCCTAGGCGTCTTATTGGCAAGCCGGAAGTGGCTAAGCGCTATGGGGTGAATGGAGTTATGCTTAAGTTTTGAGGCAGTCACCATCAGCGGACTGACGACAGACGCATGTATAGATATGGTCTCCTTAAATTATTTAGGAGTATTCAATAGCTTAGTTAAGACTTTTAGAGCTTAAATAATGATGCATGAGTAATTTGCATTGTAGAGCTGATGATAGGCTGGAATCTAGAGTGGAACTGCTAGGACTGTCTTTAGTAAGGTACGTAAGTACTGACTGAGATTGTCAGCGGGTATGCATGCTTATGTGTTGCATTTATGTGCCTTGTTTGCATGGGATTGCATGGATTATTATGCGGCATATGCATATCAAATTGTGCTTGTACATCTTTTGAGATGAGCCATGTAGGGCTGCTCATCCCTGTTCCGACGGTTGATGTCGAGTGCCCCGCGACCAACAGGTTAGCTGACACTGGCATCTGGGAGACACGGTCCACGTCTGGTAGGAATGAGGGAAGCAACCAGGGGTTTGATTCCTCAAGTGTCACTACTCATATTCTAGGCGCCTGTCTGAGCAGTTTTTATACAGTTATCCCAGATATGGATACCTAGTCATATTCATTTGCATGCACCATGTTTGTATGTTTATCCGTACATTCGTATTGAGCGTAGTTACTCACATCCTGTATTTTTTGTATGTCTGGATACCCCATTTGACGGGGCAGGTACATGTGCAGGTAGTGCACCAGTAGCTTGGAGAGACCAACGACCAGTGAAGACAGCATGATTAGCTGTAGGTTTTATTTTAAGCTTATTTGATTGGGTTGTATATCGAATTTATTTAATCGGTTGTATTCTGTCGGTCAGCATTTATTTACGTTTTTCGCAGCGCAATTTTAATTTCATGCTTAATTATACTCTAAACTCTGATTAAGTAGTGGATACGGGTAGGGTCGCAACAACATGACTCATTAATCAATGTCTCTATTTATCCCTCACCTCAAAATCAGTTAATAGCTATGATAGTCAAATTTAAATATCTCCTTAATGACAAAATTTATTGCTGAAAATTTATTAATTCTTAAGTTTATTTGTTTGGATAAGTCAATTTTATTTATGGTGATACATTTTGTTGAATTTTTAGACTATTATTGAGATTATTTTTGTGTTTTGCATTTATTTGTGTTGTCATCGATTTATAGCTTGTATATTGGTTCTATCTCATCACTTGTATTGTTCGAGAAAATGTTTTCCATAATTTTTTTTTCATCTTTCATTTTTTTTTCTTTTTCGTGGTTCTTTTTAGGACTTTATTGTTACATGTTGGATGTATAAAACCAATTAGTTTTCTAAAAATTTAATTGTATATTTATTTCATAATAAGCTGATTTTTCTAATGGAAGAACAATGACGACGAACAGCCCGTCAAAAGACAGTCAGCCCAGGGTCGAAAAAATTTCCGGCCACGTCTCTGGTTCCGTAGTTACGTACTATGATCAGTGTGATTATTTCATGGTTATCGTGGATGGTCTCGGGAGTTTTATAACGGTCTCTCATAATTATATGATGGTCTCCTAGCCTTGTCGTGAATGGTCTCTGTAGTTTTATAATGGTCTCTCGTAGTTGTTTTTTGTTTAACGGGTCCCTACCCTATTATTGAATAAAAATAAAAGAGATACAAAAGAGGTGGACTAGGCCAAGACCTGTAAATACGTTTGCAGAAAGTGACAAATAAAATTACAACTCTAGATTACAACAATTTAGAAGAAATTCTAACATAAGGGATTTATCAAGCCTGCAAATGCCTTTAAGTTTTCCTTGAATTTGACGGGGAAGGAGAGTTGCGTCACCCAGAAGTCCCATATTTGCAAGTTTGTCTACTGCCGTGTTTCCTTCTTTGAATATATATATGAGTTTTCTGAACTGTATAATTACTCAAAATTTGATGTATTTGAGTGAGTGGATGGATGAGATCCCAGCATGTGTGGTATTTATTAAAAATGTTGAGAGCCACTAAGGAATCCATTTCCAACCAAAGTGGGAAGCAATTATAAAGACTACAAAGTTGTAATCCTTTCAACATCGCCAAGACTTCAGCTCTAGTGTTTGTCCCAGTTCCGATATTTCCATGAAAAGCCACTACCACGTCTCCCTTATCATTTCGAACCAGCCCTCCAATTCCAGATCTCCCATATGCTTTTGTGCATCCATCACTGTTCAGCTTGTTCGTAGTTATATGATGGTCTCTTAGCCTATAATTTTTTTGACAAAAAAAAATTGAAATATTCTTAACACTGATTTTGTTGTTTTTGCAGGACATGAATGATCTTATAATGATGATAGTTTATGACAGTAATGATATCTGGTTTTGATATTGAAGATTGATGTGAATCATATGGTGGCTTGCATTGTAAATAGATGTTTAGGCGTTGAATGTCTAATGGTCTTCTTGAAGGTCTCTAATGGTCTTTGCGAAGGTTGCATGGTACGTCTCCGGACATCCGCAATGTTCGTTATGCAATAGTCTCTTTGCATGGTCTCTTAATGGTCTTCTGTAAGTGACATGATCTCTTAGCATTGTCTCCATGGTTTTCTGTAAAGTGACATGGTTTCTTAATGCACGATTTTTTTGTAAAGTGACATGGTCTCTATACATCCAAAATGGTCGCTAATTTTTGAGTCTATAGGCTATTATATTTAGTCAATTAATTGTTAAACATAATACTCTCTATCTATATTATATAATAAAACATCAATCACTTGAAGTTACTTGATAATATAATGGATGAACAAAATATTCCTTATTTCAAATAAAAGTTAAAATAGGTATATTTAAAAAGTAACTAAATGATTTGTGCATATATATATATATATATATAATTTGATAATATAATGGATGAACAAAATATTTCTTATTTCAAATAAAAGTATTACAACAAACTTATTTAGTAATATAACATATATAACTTGGTAATATAATGGATGAACAAAAAACCTAGATTGTGATATATAATTGAAATGATATCTTGAATACATATATAATAAGATTCATAACATACATATCATAAATTCATATATCATAACTTACATATGTATATTATGACATATTGTGATGCACAACACATCATAATATGTTGTACATATAATACATATAAATATATCATTTACATGCATGAAATATGATATGATATATATCATGATTTTTCTAATTGAGCTATGTCATCTTTTAATTTTAAGTTTTTATGCTCCTTAGAATCTAATTTATTTTTAAAATTTTTATTTTATTTTTTAAGTGATTTAATTTAGTCATATTAAACAAATTTGTATAGGCAGATAGTAATTCATCGTAAGAAGGTACCTCATAATCATCATCGTCGAAGATGATGTCATCATCCTATACCATGAGGCAGATGTTGGCTTCCTCCTCATCATCATCGTTGTCGCTCCAAGTAGCTATGAGAGCTTTCTTCTTTCCTTTGTCAACCTTATTCTTGAGAGGACATTCATTTGCATAGTGCCCTTGTTGTTGACAGTTGTAACACGTAACTTCTTTCTCCGGCTTATTCTCCTTTTTGAATTTGTTTCCTTGCATAAATCTTTTGAATTTCCTTGTGAAGAGCGCCATGTCATCATCATCTTCTTCTTTGACTTGTCTTGATAAGACAATCTCCTTTGCCTTGATCTTTTCATCCTCCTTCTTCATTTCCTTTCTTGTAGATAATTCTAACTCATGGGTTTTTAAGATCCCATTTAGTTGATCAAGATCGTAGGAAGCGGTGTCGCCTTTGTTGGACTCAATGATGACCATTTTTTTTTGTGTCTCACTCCTTGGGTAGGGCTGGAAGAGCTCTCCTCCTAACTTGCTTGGGTGGATATTGCTCTCCAAGTTGAGCTAACTCGTTGATGATTTGGGTAAGCCTCCGGAACATTGTATCCACATCTTCTTTGGGATCCATTTCAAATTTTTTGTATTTGAGTTGTAGTAGATCGATTTTTGTTTCTTTGACTTGGTTGGTTCTCTCGTGGCATATTTCCAATTTGTTCCATATCTCTTTTGCGGAGGAGTACATCGAGATCCGATTGTACTCGTTCATATCTAAGGAACAATGCAAAATATTCATTGACTTAGCATTTTGTGAAATTATTCTCATGTCCTCTTTGGAAAAGTCATTCATTCCCTTAGGAACTTCAATCCCATCAACTATTTTCATATGTGTATAGGGACCTTTGTTATGCCTTAAACGCATACAAATCTCGTGTTATGAGATTAATGTTTTTAATGCATTAACAAGTCTCATAACATTATATTTTGATGATTACAAAACTCGGTTAATTGTTACTAACCATTTAAAGTGAGATTTTGCAGATTAGATTTATTGAAAAATAAATTATTGGAAGTTATTTTGAAGCTATACATGTATTTATAAAGTCTTGTATTGCTTATTGAATTGATGGAACATTGTTAAGAGATATGAAGAAAAAGACAAGAAGAAGCCAAAGTATGGAGCAGCAATTTCCGAAAATTACTGGAAATTTTCTATAACTCCAAATCGGATCTTCACCGGTCATAATCTAGATAAAGAAGTGTTACAAGTACTGTCCAAAATGGAGAGCAATCCAACGGCTAGAATGAGAGATATGAATTTTTCCATATATGCTGCACAATACCCACTTCTGCAAGGAACGAAACCATGAAGATTCAACTTCAGAAAATAACTGGGAATGTTTGAGAAATTCAAATCAAGTCTCCACCAATCAGATTCAGTATTATGATGTTATAAAGCTTCTGTCCAAATTTCAGGTCAATCCAACAGATGAATTAAGAGATATGAATTTTCAAATTTGTTGCATAGACCAGGTTCGAAAACATGATGAAGCGACTTCCGAAAATTACTGGAAATGTTTGACTCGTTCAAATAAAATCTTCACCATTCAGAATGAAGCTCTGGATGTTTTAAAGCTTCACTTCAAATTTCGGATCAATCCAACGGTTAGATTGGAAGATATGATTTTTTCACAAAATCCGCTCAGTGCTGGGAAAAAGATGGCAGCGGCGCCGAACACTTTTTGTCTCTCATTGAATTCTTAGCACACGCTCCACGCACTCAAATCAGATTCAAATCTTTGCCAACTATAAATAGAGGTCATCCAAGTTCATTTGGAGACATCCCAACTCATCTCTTCTCTCCTTTGCAAGCAATTTCTCACTATCAAAGTGTTTGTGTGATATATTTGAGAGTGTTTGTAAAAATAGTTTGTGAGTTGGTTGTGCTATTGTTGTAAACACTTGAGTGTGAAGCCAAGTGTGTTGTGCTATCGTTGTAAGCACTTGAGTGTGAAGCCAAGTTTTGTGTTGAGGCTATCCTTGGAGCCCTTAAGGCAAAGTGTTCGAGTTGTATCGGCGCGGTGATCGTGTTGAGTTGTACGGCTATCCTTGGAGCCATCAAGGTCAAGAGTTGAAGTGCTAGTGGATCCTTGGTTAATCAATCTTAACCAAGAAGGGGAGACGTAGACGATTTATCGTCGAACTTCCATAAACATATCCTATCTCATTTATCGCTTTATTTCTTTTACGCATTTATTTACCGCATTTATTTTTGATTGCTTTAAGTCTTCCGCTTGCATACTTGCATAATCGCTTTAAATTGCTAAAAGTTGCCAATAGAACCTAAATCTCCCCCCCCCCCCCCATTAGGTTCTAACAAGTGGTATCAGAGCCACCTTTTTACAAAATATTTTCAAAAAGGCTCTATGGAAAATCTAGCGAGCGACTATGCTCAAGGGCAATCAACAAATCGTCCTCCTATTTTCAATGGCATAAACTACGGGTATTGGAAAAACCGAATGTCCCTATATATCCAATCCGTAGACTATGACCTTTGGAAGGTTACTGTGAAAGGTCCCTACATACCTACTAAAGAGGCCGTTGAGGGTGTCAAAATTCCTAAGGGAATGGACGACTTTTCCAAGGAGGATATGAAACTTATATCTCAAAATGCTAAAGCCATGAATATTCTTCATTGTTCCTTAGATATGAACGAGTACAACCGGATCTCGATGTGCTCATCCGCTAAAGAAATATGGGACAAGTTGGAGATATGCCATGAAGGGACTAATCAAGTCAAAGAGACGAAGATCGATCTACTCCAACTCAAATACGAAACATTTGAGATGGAAACCAATGAGGACGTCGACACAATGTTCCGAAGGCTTACTCAAATCATCAATGAGTTAGCCCAACTTGGAGAAAAGTATCCATCCAAGCAAGTTTGGAGAAGAGCTCTACGCGCCCTACCCAAGGAGTGGGATACCAAGAGGACGGCCATCATTGAGTCCAACAAAGGCGACAACGCATCCTACGATCTTGATCAACTACATGGGACACTAAAAACCCATGAGTTGGAAGTGGCTACAAGAAAAGAGTCAAAGAAGGAGGATGAAAAAACCAAGGCAAAGGGGATTGTCTTATCCACCCAAGTCAAAGAAGAAGATGATGATATGACTCTCTTCGCAAGAAAATTCAAAAAATTCATGCGAGGAAACAACTTCAAAAAGAAGACGGATAAGGAAGTTACTTGCTACAATTGTTAGCAACAAGGGCATTATGCAAATGAGTGCCCTCTCAAGAAGAAATATGACAAAGGCAAGAAGAAAACACTCATAGCCACTTGGAGCGATAGCGATGACGACGATGAGGAAGCCAACCTTTGTCTCATGGCCAAAGATGATGACATCACCTCCGACGACAATGATGAGGTACCATCTTATGATGAAATACTTCAAGAATATAAACTTATGTTTGATATGGCTAAAACCCTTAGAAAAGAAAATAAACTTCTTAAAAATGAATTAGATTCTAAGAAGCATGAAAACCTAAGATTAAAGGATGACATAGCTCACTTAAAAAAATCATTTGATAAGTTCAGTATTAGTAGTAATAAATTGAGTAACTTACTTAGCATGCAAAAATGTAGTTTTGATAAGGGTAGAATAGGGTATGGTAAGAAATCAATTGACTTTACTAGCCTAATTGAAAAGGCAAAAATGAGATTACCCCCTACATGCTCTTATCATTGTAAAATAGGACATGTTAGACATAAATGTAGATCTTTAAGATTTCAATATAATCAAAAGAGCTATATGAAATGGAGGCCTAAGAGTACTTAAAAAATCATCAGTTGGCATTATGAGATCATGATCTAAGGGAGTTCATCATAGACCGGTTTAAATTGCCTTGATGCGACTGGTCTTCCTGATGAACGCTGCTCTGTCCAAGAAAATAGGTTTTTAAAGAGGCATAGCCCTACCTACTACTGGGAGCACTCTTAGAAAGTGGCGATGATGTTGCTATGAGAGACTGAACTCTAAGAAGTCTATTTTGTATCTCTCTTTTCTAACACTGTGGACCCAAAAGAACTAAAGGGTACCAAAATAAATTTTTTGTAGGAAAATAGGAAAAAAATTTTCCCTAGCATATGGTATCTAGACAGTGGATATTCTAGACATATGACGGGAAACAAGGAGCTTCTACAATCCATCAAACCAAAGGAGAAGGGAACTGTCACCTTTGGAGACAACAGCAAAGAAGTTGTCGAAGGAATCGGCTCAATAGGTATATCTGAATCTTGCTTGATTGATGATGTACTCCTAGTGAATGAACTTAAACATAATCTACTAAGCATAAGTCAATTGTGCGATAGAGGTTATGAAGTCAAATTCACTCCCCAACACTGCACCATATCACTCATGACTGACAAATCCATAAATTTCAAAGGTTATAGAAGTGAAAATGTATACAAGGTTTCTTTAAATAATTTATATTTATCAAATATTAAAAGCCTTGTATCTTTGAATGTTGATGACAACATTCTTTGGCATAGACGACTAGGTCATGTTGGTCTTAGTACCATAAAAAAACTTTTTAAACTTGATTTAGTTGTTGGTATGCCAAAACTCAATTTAAAATTAGATTTTATTTGTGATGCATGTCAACTTGGCAAACATACAAGGGAATCTTTTAAAAGCAAAAATTTTATATCAATTTCTATGCCCCTTGAACTTCTTTACCTAGATTTATGTGGTCCCTCGAGGAACGCTAGCCTAGGAGGGAAGCTTTATGCATTTTTCATTGTGGATGATTTCTCACGATTCACGTGGACATTTTTTTAGCCCACAAAAATGATGCCTTTGATTATTTTAAAACTTTTGTGAAACGTGTTGAGAATGAGAAAAATCTTTCAATAAAGCAGATCCGTAGTGACCACGGAACTGAATTTCAAAATGAGAGTTTTTCAAACTTTTGTGAAGAGAAAGGCATCGGTCATAATTTTTTTTGTCCTAGGACTCCTCAACAAAACGGGGTCGTTGAGAGGAAAAATAGGACACTTGTGGAGATTGCGAGGACCATGATATGTGAGCATTCTCTACCAAAATATTTTTGGGCTGAAGCAATGAACACCGCCTGTTACATTATCAATCGCGTATCAATAAGGCCAATTCTCAAGAAAACTCCATATGAATTATGGAGAGGGAGAAAGCCTAACATTTCTTACTTTCGAGCTTTCGGTTCCAAATGCTACATACATAACAATGGTAAGGACAACCTTGACAAATTTGATGCCAAAT
The DNA here is from genome assembly GCF_033568475.1 of Henckelia pumila. Lineage (NCBI taxonomy): Eukaryota > Viridiplantae > Streptophyta > Magnoliopsida > Lamiales > Gesneriaceae > Henckelia > Henckelia pumila. The sequence continues at coordinate 73,709,024 of NC_133123.1, forward strand.
CCGACAAAGGTATCTTTCTCGGATATTCTACCTCAAGTAAGGCCTTTAGAGTTTTTAATAAACGCACTTTACTTGTTGAAAAATCTATGCATGTTATTTTTGATGAATCTATGTCTACTATTGTTCGCACTAACATTGATGATGTAGAATTACTCGAAGAAGAGTTGGCTTCCTCAAGCCTAAATGATATAGATGTTTCCGTTGAGGAAACACCACTTCCGAAGGATTGGACGCTTCACAAATATCACCCAATGGATCTTATCATCGGAAGTCCTTCGAAGGGAGTAGCCACTCATTCTTCTCTTAATAATATTTGCAATCATCTTGCTTTTGTTTCGCATGTTGAACCTAAGTATATTGATGATGCTTTATTAGATGATTCTTGGATTATTGCTATGCAAGATGAGTTGAATGAGTTTAAACGCAATAATGTTTGGAATCTTGTTCCTAGGCCGCACGATAGATCTATCATAGGAACTAAATGGGTGTTTAGGAATAAACTTGACGAGCATGGTACTATCACTAGAAATAAAGCTAGGCTTGTAGCGAAAGGATATAGTCAAGAAGAAGGCATAGATTATGATGAAACTTATGCGCCTGTTGCTAGACTAGAATCTATTCGCATGCTACTTGTTTTTGCTTGCTCTAGAAATTTTAAGTTATTTCAAATGGATGTCAAAAGTGTTTTTCTTAATGGTGAATTGAAAGAGGAGGTGTACATTGAACAACCTGATGGCTTTGTTGATGCATTATTACCTGATCATGTGTATAGACTAAACAAAGCTTTGTATGGTTTGAAACAAGCTCCTCGAGCTTGGTATGAAAAACTATCAACTTTCCTTATTTCAAATGATTTTTCAAGAGGAAAGATTGATATTACTTTGTTTACCAAACATGACAAAGATGATTTATTAATTGTGCAAATTTATGTTGATGACATAATTTTTGGTTCTACTAATGAAACTCTTTGTCAAGAATTCTCTAAGTTGATGCAGGAACACTTCGAGATAAGTATGATGGGGGAACTTAACTATTTCCTCGGATTACAAATCAAACAGTGTAAGGATGAGTTCTTTGTGAACCAAAGCAAATACATCAAGGAGATTCTAAAGAAGTTTGGAATGAAGAACACAAAATCATCATCTACACCGATGAGCACAGCAATCAGACTCGACAAAGGTGAAAATGGTAAATCTGTAGATCAATCTTCCTTTCGTAGTATGATTGGCTCCTTATTATATGCTACTGCTAGTAGACCGGACATTATGTTTAGTGTTTCCCTGTGTGCACGATTTCAATCATGTCCAAAGGAATCACATTTGTCGCCTTAAAACGCATTTTCAAATATCTTTCAAATACTCCAAATCTCGGCTTGTGGTATTCGAAAAATTCTTTTTTTGATTTAAAATCATATTGTGATGCCGACTTTGGTGGATATAAGGTGGACCGTAAAAGCACTAGTGGAACTTGTTTCTTTTTAGGAAACTGTTTAGTTTCTTGGTTTTCAAAGAAACAAAATTGTGTTGCGTTGTCAATGACCGAAGCTGAACATATGGCTGCTGGTAGTTGTTGTGCGCAAATTTTTTGGATGAAGCATCAATTGCTTGACTATGGCGTCTCTTTTTCAAAAATCTCTATTTTCTGTGACAACACTAGCGCCATATGTCTAACAAAGAATCCGATTCAACATTCGCGCACCAAACATATTGACATTCGTCATCATTTTATTCGTGACCACATCGAACAAAATGAAGTTGAATTTCAATATGTTGACACGTCAAATCAAATTGCCGATATTTTTACAAAACCACTAGATGAAAATACTTTTATTCGTTTGCGTGGTGAACTTGGCATGATAGAGTTGTAATAACTTGTTGACATATTTTAAAGATAATGACATATTAAGGGGGAGCTTAATATAAAATTCGAGCAACTTAATTTTGGATAATACAAATTAATTGTATTTATTCAATATTATACGCTCATATTTGGTTATTTATGTGAAATTTATATGTTGCATTTTAGAAATTATATTTCAATTCTCTTGTTTTGCTTTTACTTTTCCAGTCTTTTTGATTATCACAAAAAGGGGGAGAATTAGTTTGGTTAAATACTTTAACTAAGGGGGAGAGTTAGTTCGGTTAAATGCATGGAGAATAAAACTGGTTATTTGATAAACAAGCTCTTCTTAACTAATTGCTTAAATTAGGGAAAGTTTTATTCATGCAATTATATTGTGCAAATTTAAATTATTTATTTAATATTTTACATTTATTTCTCCTATTTAATCAAGTTTTGTGATCATCAAAAAGGGGGAGATTGTTACGGCTTAAACGTATACAAATCTCGTGTTATGAGATTAATGTTTTTAATGCATTAACAAGTCTCATAATATTATGTTTTGATGATTACAAAACTCGGTTAATTGTTACTAACCATTTAAAGTGAGATTTTGCAGATTAGATTTATTGAAAAATAAATTATTGGAAGTTATTTTGAAGCTATACATGTATTTATAAAGTCTTGTATTGCTCATTGAATGGATGGAACATTGTTAAGAGATATGAAGAAAAAGACAAGAAGAAGCCAAAGTATGGAGCAGCAAATTCCGAAAATTACTGGAAATTTTCTATGACTCCAAATCGGATCTCCATCGGTCATATCTAGATAAAGAAGTGTTACAAGTACTGTCCAAATTTGAGAGCAATCCAACGGCTAAAATGAGAGATATGAATTTTTCCATATATGCTGCACAGTACCCACTTCTGCAAGGAACGAAACCATGAAGATTCGATTTCAGAAATTAACTGGGAATGTTTGAAAAATCCAAATCAAGTCTCCACCAATCAAATTTAGTATTATGATGTTATAAAGCTTCTGTCCAAATTTCAGGTCAATCCAACGGATGGATTAAGAGATATGAATTTTTCAAATTTGTTGCACAGACCAGGTTCGAAAACATGATGAAGCGACTTCCGAAAATTACTGAAAACGTTTGACTCGTTCAAATAAAATCTTCACCATTTATAATTAATATCTGGATGTTTTAAAGCTTCACTTCAAATTTCAGATCAATCCAACGGTTAGATTGGAAGATATGATTTTTCCACAAAATCCGCTCAGTGCTGGGAAAAATATGGCAGCGGCGCCGAACACTTTTTGTCTCTCATTGACTTCTTAACACATGCTCCAAGCACTCAAATCAGATTCAAATCTTTGCCAACTATAAATAGAGGCCATCGAAGTTCATTTGGAGACATCCCAACTCATCTCTTCTCTCCTTTGAAAGCAATTTCTCACTATCAAAGTGTTTGTGTGATATATTTGAGAGTGTTTGTAAAAATAGTTTGTGAGTTGGTTGTGCTATTGTTGTAAACACTTGAGTGTGAAGCCAAGTGTGTTGTGCTATCGTTGTAAGCACTTGAGTGTGAAGCCAAGTGTTGTGTTGAGGCTATCCTTGGAGCCCTTAAGGCAAAGTGTTCGAGTTGTATCGGCGCGGTGATCGTGTTGAGTTGTACGGCTATCCTTGGAGCCATCAAGGCCAAGAGTTGAAGTGCTAGTGGATCCTTGGTTAATCAATCTTAACCAAGAAGAAGAGACGTAGACGATTTATCGTCGAACTTTCATAAACATATCCTATCTTATTTATCGCTTTATTTCTTTTACGCATTTATTTATCGCATTTATTTTTGATTGCTTTAAGTCTTCCGCTTGCATACTTGCATAATCGCTTTAAATTGCTAAAAGTTGCCAATAAAACCTAAATCCCCCCCCCCCCCCATTAGGTTCTAACAACCTTTCACCATCATTTTTCAAATATCATAATCTACGGATTTGATATATAGCGACATTCTATTTTTCCAATATCCGTAGTTTATGATGTTGAAAAAAAAAGGACCATTGATTGATGGCCCTTGTGCATAATCACTCGGTAGATTGACCATTAGAACCTTTTGAAAATATTTTCAAAAGTGTGTCTCTGATACCACTTGTTAGATCCTAATTTTGTGTGTGTGTGTGTGTGGGGGGGGGGGGGGGGTGGAATTTAGATTTTATTGACCCCTTTAGCATTTTAAAGTGATTTTGCAAATACGCAGAGGGAAGACTTAAAGCAATCAAAATAATTAAAGCAATAATAAGTAAATAAATGCGGTAAGTAAATAAAATAGTAAATAAGAGAGAATATGTTTATGGAAGTTCGATGAAAAATCGTTTACGTCTTCCCTTCTTGGTTAAGGTCGATTAACCAAGGATCCACTAGCACTTCAATGTCTTGGAATTGATGGCTCCAAGGATAGCCGATACGATTACAACACGATCACCGCGTCTCTTGTCCTTGAGGGTTCCAAGAATAGCCTTACAACTCGGGATTCACACTCGAGTGAATACAACAACAATTTTCAAGCACTTATTACAACTCGATACAAATATAGATTTAGGGACTTGAAAAGACTTCAAAATGCTTGAAGAATTGCTTGAATATTTGCTTTGAGAAGATAAAAGACTCGGATGATTGAATTGTGTCTCAAATGATCTCGGAATGCCTCTATTTATAGTGTTGCAACCGACATAGATCGGAGCATCCGTTCGGGATCGGTGCTTTCGTTTCGTAGCATTTCAAATTCAAAAATATTCAGCGCCAACACTGTTCGGAGCGTCTAATCGCACTTCCGAGCGTCCGTTCAGCGCGCTGTTGGGCGCAATTCGTCCAAAAAATCTTGACTTCGCCGCACAGGATCAGATCGTCCGATTGGATCGAACCTTCCGAAGCTTTGAACCGGGTTCCCAAAATCACTTTGAGATATCTTGAATTTTCAAATTGATTTCAAATGATTTTAGTCCTTTCAGTTTAGCCTGTCAACTTGAATTTGTTACTAAATGTAATATCTGCAATTTTCTCAAATTTAAACCATTAGTAACAATTTAACCTGGTTTTGTAATATTATCAAAACACAATAAGTTAACAAATTAAAAACATTAATCTCACTTATGCGTAACTATAATATTTGATATTTACATATTATACATTTAATAACATAAAAATATGTCATTTACATACATGACATATAATATGATACATAGAGATATAAATATATCATGACATATAATAAGATATTATAACACATCGTACATATAATAATATTTATCTGAATTTAATGAATCTTAATATTATAAATTTTATTATTTTTTTGGATTAAATCTACATTACTATAAATTAAGATGTATCATAAATTCATATATCATAACATAGATATATCATATTGAGTTTACATATTGCACATATATGATAAATTGAGACCAATAGCAACTAATGTGACCATCAAAAGATAATGAGAGCAATATAGCATCAAAAAGAACAAAGTTGACATCAGCAACCATATGAGACCAGAACATCAAAAGACCATCAGATACCATCACGACCATCAAAGATTATTATGGAGACCAATAGTAGCTAGCACGCCTATCAAAATAATATACCATAAAAAAGAACTAAAATGGCCACTAGCAACCATAAGAGACCATCAGACAACCATTAAAAATACCATCAGATAACATCACGACCATCAGAGACCATCATGAAGACCAACAACAACTACGCGACCATCAGAAGACCGTGAAAGCCGACCATCAAAATACTATACCATCGAAATAGGTTAGGAGACCATTATATAACTGTTCATTATATAACTAGCTACAAAAGACAATTATAAAATTACGAAGACCATCCATGACAACCATGATACTACCACACCGATCACAGTGCAATGCAGGGACAATTATCTACCAAGACTATAATCACAAAAGTTTTAGCTAACAAGAACACAAGCAACAATACCATGAGAGAGACAAACATTATAAGGAAAAAAAAATCCCAAAATCCATATACAAACTTACAAACACAGAATTAGGGAAAAAATACGCATACCTCGTTAGTGAATTGAAAAAATATATCACAGTGAATTAATGGAAACTAGAAGAGAATAAAAGAAAAGAAATCACAACGACGAAGGGAAGAAAAGAAAAAAAAATCACAGTGAAAAGATAAAAAGAATGTGTCACAATGGAGAAAATAGGTGAGAAACAACGTATAAAATTTTTTGATTTTGACCAATCATATTTAATCAGAATATATAATTATTTTATTATTTTATTTTTAAAAAATTACACTAATTAATTAAGTCTAAATTGTGTTGAATGGCTTTTTAATCAAATGGAGGTCATAGACCAAAATAAAATTTTTTAAGGTCATTTGACCAAAATTGAGACCTGGAGAAGGTCATTTTTTTAAAATGCCTCATGGATATTTGTATTTTAAATGAGTTGATCCGTGAGACGGTCTCACAGGAGAGTCACTTAGAGCATCCACAGTAGAAAAACCCCAACATGACTTTTTTCGCGCTTCTCACTCCACCACATCATTGACACGTCAAAAACAAAAAATCTCATTAACCCTCCACGGTAACAAAAAACCCAAACAATTTTTTTATGGACCCCACTCTCAATTCAAATATATATCAACTATCAATTTATAAATTTTATATATTTATATATACAAATGATATATTTTTATTATGTTTTACTTAATGATCATAAAAAAATATAATTTTTCTTAATTAAAAATTACAGAATTTTCAGATTTTTATTATTAGATGTATTTTATCATTGATCTATTTTAAAAATTAAACGGCTAATTTAATTAAAAAAATTGCAATGACTATACACACAATTTAAAAAAAAAAGAAACACAAAAAACAAATGAAAGTAATTGTTATAATAAAAATGAAAATAAAAAAACAAAAAAAAACAAATGAAAAAGCCACGGTCAAAACACAAAAGTGTTATATATATATATATATATATATATATATATATATAACAGTAATATATTTATATATTTAAACAAATTTTTTTTTTTTTTAAAAAAATAAATAAAAAGCAAAGGGGTCTCCCACCCTTTGCTATGCAAATGAAAGAACTCCTCCCACTATGTGGGAGGAGTTATTTAAATGTTGCCACCTCAGCCCAATGACAGCTCAAAAAGAGCAGCCCATTAGAAATGCCTTATTATTTAACAAAATCCCAATTATTTGAAATCACAGTGCCAAATCCCCAAATCTCCATCGCGCTCTTTCTCTCTTCCGAGATGATAGATTTGTCTGCAGAATCCTCTCTCAATCTCGTCGTATATACAAATCAGATTACACGACGCTTCTCATCTCCTCATTGTAAGTTTCAAGTCTATTGATTTCTATAAATCCACTTCGTTAAATTCTCCTCTTTTTTTTTTTTTTTTCAATTTCAATTTCAATTCTGCCGACTGTTACCATTCCACAATGTTTATCGTTTTTTTTCACGTGAATAAATTATCCAATTTTCATAAAATACGCAGTCTGAAATTGTATTTATATTCGTATATTGTGTTTATTAATTGTTAGCTAAAGATGCCTGATTTGTGTTTGATTTTATTGAATCAGAAAAAAAGGTTTCTTGGGTGTTAGAAATTTGATGTTTTGAATGTTAATATGTCCCCTGATTGTGTTTACGGCGTTGTTTGTTGGTCAATTTATGAATTGATGCAAGTGATTTGAGTACTGATATATATGTATGTGTGTGTACTCATATTGCTCATATATATTTAGCTATATATCTTGTGATTTTTCAGATTATTTAATTTATTGATTGATGATTAGAAATGGGTGAGGAAATATTATTGAATTTGTGATTTATCAGATAACTTAGATAGATAATTGGACTATTGGTGGTGATGGTACTTCTGCTTTCAGAAGAAGAAGTCCTATTAAACAAGAAGAAAATATAGCTAGCTCCGATCGGAAGGCCGTGATGTGTGAAAAAAGATTAAATATTTTCAATTTATTTTATCCATATTAAAAAATTATGTGTTCGAAAATTGACTGGTATTACTTTATTGTTTAAATAGAATTAAATTAGAATTTACCATGGATGATTTACCAAAATCATACTATGAAGCAGAGAAATTGATGAATCAATATGAACTTGGGTTTGGGATGAATCTAATGATGCTGCAGGTGTGGAAATTTTCTAGCATATATATATATTTTATGTTTATTTAATTTGATAAAGTGATAGTAGTATATTGGATTTGCTAGATGATACTTGAAGAATGATAGTATTATGTATTTTATTTTCTCTTTTCACTGTTGGCTTTTAATTTTTATGTTGCTAATATCATTTCTGTCTATAAGTTGTAAATTTTTATTTTGATAGGAATGGTTCATGAGGGTACAACATTTGGGAAACCTCATTTTCGACAATATGAGACATATACACAACCTATAATTATGATTGTCAGCTCAAAATTCAAAAAGAGGTAGCATTTCAATTTATACATCAAGGATTTGTTGGCTGATTCTGTATAACTCTTATTTGACCTTTTTCATTTGTATGAGTGTTATGTGTATATAGCAAACTCATATATCTAAGATTCAAGTTGTTTTCTGTACGTATATGTAACAAACACATGTATTTTTATGATATTTATGATTTTTATGAAAAGAAAAAAACTATTAGAGTAAAAAAATTATCTTGGTCCATCCCATATGAAATAAAGGACGAATTATCTTCTTATCTTTAATTACTTGGATTAGATCTCTTGAAGCATTGGAATAAAATAATTGATGAGTTAACTGAAGTAGCTCTGAAGATTCTGGCAGCTAGAGGTTAGTTCGATATTATTGTTACTCATTATAGTGCATTATTATTGATTCATCTTTATTATTTGTTAATTATATTACTGCTTAATCACAAAATATAGTATTCAAACAGTAAGGGTGCACAAAAATTTTACCCAAGTTCTGAAATAAAATATTGAATCGATTTGAGAAGAGTATATAAAAATCTGTAATTTGTGCCTTTTGCTTTTGACAGGAATGGCTCGTAAGAATAAAACTGTTGGAGAAAGTCATTTTCAAATTCAAGATGAGGTAGATATCAGACCATGGATCATGATTGAAGTCGGTCGAGCAAATAGCTAGCAGAACGCCAATGGTAAATTTGTCATATTTTGTTTTGGTTTTTTTGTTTTGTTTTGTTTTGTTTTGTTTTGTTTTGTTTTTTGGTCATATTTTGTTGAATATTATTTGGATGGCTGATTTTTGCAACGGATTGTGAGTTTGTTGGCATCAATGGTGATTCAACAATTTGTGGGGTGCATTTTCAATCAATCTATTCACGTTTTCCTACCTTTTGTAGAAGTAATTACCCTTGATTTGTTTCTTGATTTCCTTAAGTACTGCTTCTAAATCATTTTACTTTTCTTCACTGAAGAGCAATTTATTGTCTTTTATTATGCTCCTATGCGAAGCATCCATTAGGTGAGGCATTTAAGAGTAACTAAGAATTCAAGAAATTTAAGCTATACAAGAGGAAAAATGTAAGTTTCTTAATTTCAATGTATCTTACGCTACTGTCATGCAACAATTATTAACTTTGGCTACTTGGGCTCCGTTTGGACATGTATTTTAAAAACATTTTTACTGTTTTATAAGTTAAAAAAACTTAAAATATGTGTTTGGATAGAATTCTTATAAAATATTTTTGAAAAATTTCTTTAAAAAGTGTTCCTAAAGTACAGTATTATAAAAACAAATAAAAGATGTTTTTTAATGTTTTTTTTGAAAAAAACTCGGGTCAAAAACGGGTCAAACGGGTCATGGATCGGGTTATTTTGCAAACGGGTCATTACGCTCCTCGTCTCTCTTCCCGCAACCCTAACATTTCTCTCTGGTTTTTCTCTCGGTCCTTCCCATCCCAACTCGCCGCCCCCGCCGCCCCCCCCCCCCAAACTTCTCGTCTCTTGGATTCCTCGTCGCGCAATGCTTATGGGAGCCTGAAGTACACGAGAGATCCCTAAACTCTACCAAATGTATGTTTTTCTTATTTTCTGCTGAAATTTGTGTTTATGGGTTCTAAATTTTAATAATTCCTGCTAGTAAAAAAATATCTCGTGAAATTTCAGCTGTAATCAATCAATATATGATTGTGTATTCTAGATTAGCATCAATACAGCTAGCTGTTTTTTTAATTTTCGAATTACTTGAGACATTGCACACTATGTGTTTGTTGTTTTGTTCTAGTGATGCCATAATGTATCTACATATATTTTTATATATATTACTCTATGCCTTAGCTGTATCCATGTCTTGAGATGTGTTGTGTATGCCTCAATGATACTTTTTTACAAGCATTTTGTGCTTTGAAAGTTTTTTTTTTTTTTTTGCAAGGAAGATTATGGATATTATTGAAAACAAACAATTACATGGTACAATCTTCCAACCAATAAGGTAAAATCCCATCGTCCCACACAAAAGGGTTCGGGATAAAAGAAGCAAACCGAGCTAGAGCATGAGCATTGGTATTCAAAGAACGGCTAATTTGACGCACTCACCCCTGTTCTTGATGTATACAATGATGTTGTTTCATGTAGGTGATACCGTGTGCTTTCCCATCAGTTTTTATTTATCCATCGACTCAACATCTTGTCGTGAATCGCATTTTATGGGCATTTTACGTCTTCTTGGAGGCTGTTTCGGTCCTTCCTCAGCTTCATCTCATGCAACAGCAAATTCTTCTCATCACATTCTTAATAGTTATCAAGATACACGTTTCGTTTCTTTGTTTAGATTGTTGAACCTTTCACTGCACATTATGTATTTGCTGTCGGAGTTGCCAGGTTCTTGAGCTATGCACATTGGGTTCTTCAGGTTTGATCATACATAAACTCGAGCTTTTCGCCCTTTAATATAGACACAGACATAAAATACATGTAAGAATACGTTCTTTTGAAATTTCTTCATTATTTAGCAATCTATGGACTTTTTAGATGGATTTGTTTGAAAATATTGCTCTAAATGGGATACTGTGACAGAGTTCGTATCTCTGTTTATGTGGGATGCAAAAGATGCTATTAAGATCATTTGTCTTGCATATTAATACTTATTTCCAAACCAAATAAATGAATTTATTTGCACAATTTTTAGTATGCTGTCCAAGGAGAGCTGTATCTTCGTGTTTCTGAGCTTCAGAAGGAAGGGAAGGTAAATTTTACCTGTTATAACCGAGGACTTGTAGTACCATTTTTGTGGTTTATGATGCAGTTGGTGAGTTTATAATCTCCCTTCGATCTTTACTAGATGTCTAGATCATGCCTTGATGAGTTATAAGTATGATTTTTGTTTCCCATTTCGAACATGACAGGACAAGGCGACAGGACAGTGAAGGTAGTGAAGGAAGGCGGGAGTGTAGTTGTCCTAACCGGTGTTATCACATCGCCAGCTTTCAGGTTCACTTCGAATGGAGAATATTTAAAGGGTCTGAATCCATATCTGGAGAGTGGCAAGTTGGAGCCGATACTTGATCCTGAGGAACTCTCCCTTTTGACAAGGTTAACGAAGCTTTCTCATAGAAACGAACCGAGCATCGAGATTAAGTCGTTAAAAATTTTATTATTATAAATTAATTTTTTTTTATTAAATTTTTTTTTTGAAAAGTCGTTAAAAATTTTATTATTATAAATTAATTTTTTTTTATTAATTTTTTTATCTTTCAAATAATTTGAAAGAGATTGTAAGTTTTAAGTTTTATATATTTAATGCACTTATTATGGTTTTTTTGCTTCCAATATTTTAAACGATAATTTATATGTTTTAAATTTTATATATTTAATTATGCACTAAAAGAAAAAAAAAAGAAAAAGAAAAAGAAATCAATCACTAAAAAAATGAAAGGAAAAATAAAAATATCTCTCCATTACAAAAAAAATGAGAAAAAAAGTAATATTAACATTTTTTTATAAAATAGATGTTCAAACACCTTCTTAATTATTTTTAACTTTAAAATTGTTTTCCTAAAATAGTTATCCTAACACATTTTTAACTATAAAAACATTTTTATAAAATAACTGCCAAACACAAATTTATTCTTAAAAAAACTTTTAAAATATTTTATAAGAACATTTTTAAAAACACTTTTATAAAAACATTTTATAAGTACATGTTTAAACGGAGCCTTGGTGATTTCAGGGTGTTGAATAAATACTAGATGATGTCAATTTTTACTTGCTGATATCTTTGCATTTTATCCAGGTTTTGGGAATTCATACATTCTACGCATTTCTAATTATAGATTAAATATTGTACTAAGGGTCAATATTTTGGATACATAATTTTTTCCTCTGTTAATATGAAACTGTTAGATTTGTGGGATCTACATACTATTATCTCATTTGGTTCCGTTATTTAAAGCTAAAGATGAATTGTATGCATTCTTTCAGCAGCTTCAAGTTCAACAGGTCATTTCCGGTTTCTCATTCTAGCATCCACCGACATGCTCTTCGACTTGATCTCTTCTGTAACCTCTCTTGCCTCTCGCACCGACGACAATGTACTTATTTATTTATTTTTTAATGAAATGTACTTTTTAATTTTTCAAAATTATGTAATATACTGGTAGTTGATTTATTATATTTTTATTGTTTTATTTTATTTATGTAAGTATGCAAGCTGTATTTGTAGGTACATGCAATGAACATTGGATTTTTATGAAGATGCGGCGGTTGAATGTGCTCTGCAAACGAGTTTGCTGATTTTCTAAATGTTTGTGGAGCAATTTTGTTGGTATATAGTCGCTTAGAAGGAAAAAAGGTTTATCACTTGGAAAGACAAATATGACAATCATGTATTAGTACTTTGAGTTCTATGAAATTTTTTATTTATGTTTTAAGTTAATTTGCTATCTTATGAAATTGTGGTGTGAAAACAACTCATTATTTCACGAAATGACATTTTTTGTTGTCTTAATGGAACATGAAAACAAATATATATGATTATAAAATTAATAAGAATACATTTCAAAATGTCTTTATAAATAACAAATAGTGACACTTTTCAATGTTCTTATAAATTAGTGTAAAAGACATTTATAAATGTTAATATAAACTAGTTAACGAGGCATTTTAAATTGAGTTTATAGTTTACTTCTAGTGACAATTTATATTGTCATTATTACATAAAAGTATAAGACATGCACAAGTGTCATTAATCATTAATCTTTTGTGACATTTTAGATTGTCTTGAAATCCTTAATTCGTGACACATATAAAGTCATTATTAATATCTTATTGTGACATTGGAAAATGTTGCAAGGTCTAAAACGACATTAGAATAGATGACATTTAGTGTAAGTGTCACTAGAACTTTAATGTCACTAAATGTTCCATAGCATCGAAACACTAGAACTAATCATAAATTCAGTTTGGCTAAATTTTAGTTTTGGCTTTCATGTTGAGTCAATAACTTCACATTAGAATAAATATATTATAAACATACCCAACAAAGAGTGATGAGATTGAATAAATCAACAGTTTGTGCTATGTACAAACATCCAAATTAGATAACATTTTGAATTTAATTGTGGTATACGTGTCATATTGTATCGAAAATTGTATGCCGTCTACCGTACTGAAAATTATGGATTTTAAGAAATATATAATGATATCATATTGAAAACTGAAATTTTTCGATATGCATAACTAACATATAGATTATACCTAGATTTTGTGATATATTTAGATATAAAAACAACATTAGTAAAACCGAAAAAAATTATATTTTTTAATATAATATTTTATTTTATTATTAAAAAATATATTTTTTAATTTTTTTTTATTGTTTTGATATTTTGGTATACACATAAATTTTTAAATTTCTTTCGGTTTTCGTGTCGAAAATTTGATATCACTACTGCACTGCACCGATTACTCCGTGTATCAAAAACTTTTAGTAAATTTGATATTTTTCTATACAGCAATTTAGAAAATTCCGATATTTTTTCCTTCTCCTTTAAATGGTAAATAAATTCTTTAAAAAAATTTAGTTAAAAGAATTAAAAAGAAAATAGCCGGCCAATAAAAATTGATGTTGAACGGGGAAAACCGTCTCTCTTAATTGATGGCAAAAGAACACGCTTCATATTTGAAATGAAGGAGAAGGGAATTTAAAAATAGCCCACTGCGTATAACTAACTCCTCGTATCAGTTGAGAGGTGGTCCATGTCGAAGAAGGCAAAGAATGGCAAGAACCAGGGCCGGGGAAACAATGGCCGGCCAAAGAACGGTGGTGGAAACGGCCGGAAAGGCGCGCCCGACGTGGTTATTGACGTACCAGGGGCTACCCGGGCTGCCATTTCCCGACGAGTAAGATTCGATCAACTTAAGTTGGGTTGTGCCTGTGTAGGTGGAGGTTGGTGGGTCATTTCTATGTTTGTGCGTAGATATATGAAAAAACTTTCGCTGGATATTTTCTTGGAATGCCTTCCAGTGGCCTTTGGACTCTTGTTGTGGGGAATGAAATTGTGTGAAAATAGACTGATAACCAGAGAAGGATTTTCCTACTGTTTCACACTTGGAATTTATATTGTTCAGACTTTTTTGTGTGCTTGTAGTTTGATTGGCTCGGTCAGGATAGTTGTGGGGGACAAGATAGAAGATATTTGTTATCTTGTACTATCCGTGTTAGCATTGTTATTTTGGGAAGTTGGAATAGTGTATGCTAACGATTTTGGGCTAGCAGACATGCTGTTAGCCCTAATCCTAACGAAGTTGAACATTAATCTTGACTATTTGATTGGGATAACGTTTCTTTTTTACTTTACGAGAAAGGCTATCATATCTAAGATGGAAAGATTTGAGAATGAAGTGCGTAATGAAATGAGTACCAGTGCCACTGCCAATAATTTGAGGCAGCTTCAAGAGTGTTGGACGGCTACTAACAAGCTGCTCCAATCTGAAAATAGTCAATCTGACTTGGAGAGGAAGTATCCCCAGTTTATCAAGATGCAGAAGTTATTGCAATCAGAATGAGTGAGTGTGTACTGCTGCTGCATGGGCGAAGAATTATAAAATCTGAGAGTTTGTGTTTAGTTAACAGATATAATTTTAGATAGTATAAATGTAACGTTACACTCTGTAAACGATGAGAGAATGAAATCCAAATATTGATTTTCCTCCCAGTCATGTTTCTCTAACTCCCTTTTTGGCTTAAAATTCTCTACAAGCACATCTCTAGTCGACTTCAAGATGATGAAAATTCAACCGAGAAGAAATGTTCCATCATGTAAATTAGTACGTACTTGTTAATTTGGGAAACAACTGGTTTGTTTCTTTCTCTTACAAAATAATAATGTTTGGATAAGGTTTTGATACTTCCCTTGTTTTGGATGTTCTCTACCTACTTAGGGATTTTTAACATTTAACGTTTGTGAATGGATATGCTAGACTTTTAAACTCTCAGTTTTTTGTTATATCAGAGCATAACAAATATACAAAAGAGCAAATTCAGTTCATACCAGCCACTATTCCAATTTTTTATCATCAGTTATCACGGGCTTCATAATTTTAAATGAGAAGATGCTATTTATCCACTTTACAATTATGCAATCTGTGAACTATGAGTTTGTCGATAAATTCTTTTACCCAAAAACACTATAACACGAGGAAATTTTTTCTTATGATACCATAAAATAATCTTCATAATTGCTGTTTGTAATGGAAAAGTGTGCCTATGATACCAACAATGAGCACCATCCTGATCAGCAGCAACTTCTTGGACCGCATTGTTGATTACCTTGGAAACTGGTAAATTTTCAAGTTTCATAGACGAATCAGATGATTTAGACGGATATGATCCGTCTGGTTTAATTATCTTGCAGAAAGGTGAGTGCAGTACAGGTTCCCTTTCTGTTGTGCTTATGTGTTGATTTTTCATGTTTTTTGATGGGGAAAATGAACCATTTGAGCTCTTTTATAATGTCCATTTTGCTCTCAGAACGTTCTTGGCTTCAAGGAGGAGCAGTGTTTTAATGGGACAAAGAGGTGTATTTTAATCGATTGAGGTATGCACAAAAATATTAAAGATGGAATCATTTGGTACACAAAATATGCATGCAATCATGATCCTGGAGACTGGAGAAAATTGACTTTTAGTAATATATTCAAGATTGAAAAAGGTTGTCCTTGTGTCTACTTTTCGTTTATAGTTGGGGGCCAAATTGAAAAAGGTTGTCCTTGTTTCTACTTTTCGTTTATAGTTGGGGGCCAAATGCATTTTATCCATATTTATCATTTGCTCAGAGTTAGTGTATCTGAATTGGATATTTTCTGGCTAATGTTTCACACAATACACAGATGTCGCCACTAACAACAGATAATGGTTATCATTCTTACTCAGAATCCCTAAAGCCCTTGTTTCAAAACAAGGCCAAGGAAAATGGAATAAACCAAAAGTATGTAGGCATTATATCACACCCCATTGAACATGAACCAAACATGAACTTGATAACTTCAGAGGATAATGAAAACTGATCTACCACTGCCAGCAAAATCATCTGCTGGAATAGCCTCTACTTGGGACAGGTTTTCGTAGCCTAAGTTCAATATTGAGGGGAAAAGAATCATTCATATCCTCTACAACAAGTTGAAGACTCTCACAACTCCCATGTTTCATCATCTGAATCTCTTGATGAAATATTTGAGAAACTGAAACTTCATACTGCCGATCACACAAATTGTGGCAGAGACGATAATCGTGATGATTATCAAGTGGGCCTGAAGAGGACTTGGCGAAGCAGATGACGTGATACTATTATCTTAACAAAAAATTGATCAAGGTTCAGGTAGGTGCTGCAAATAGATAGATACTTTTTGTCTGTGTTTCTGGAAGAGGAACTGACATTCATTTGAGCCTGCTTGAGCTAGCGAACCATATAAACTAACACTTCGCAAACCATATAAACGAACCGTTCGCGAACAGCAAACGAGCCGAGCTACAGCTCCCAAGCTTCTCTCGTCTAAATGGTACATGTTTTTCTCTTGTAATTAATGAGTACTCGTATTTAGTCTGTTTTTTTCTTTATTGAATTTTCAGTGTGGTGAAATTTGTTACAATCGAGTCTGGAATCCTTATATTATACGAGTGGATCGTAAAGAGTTTGGCACAGACTCGAAGGTTGCGAACGTAGATCTTCTTAGAAACCCCAAGGAGCCCAATGTTTTTTCACGGTTAACGCCCTGCCCAAAACCTACAGGCTGCTTTTGGTTCCCTAGAGCCCACAATTGAATTCAATTCACATATATTTATGTTTTGACTTCTTGTACCAAAGATCTAAAACTATAAATATTGGTGCCTCAACCTTACCGAAAATCGGTAACATTGGTAGACAAAGCGATGATAAGGTATTTATTGATTAGCTTTACTTATTGTTATCATTATATATGAATTAATTTCTTCTGATGTCACTCGTTTTCGTGTTAGTTGTATTATCTCTCTTTTGCTATTGTGAGCAGCCGTATATTTTATCTCACTTTGTTTTAGTGTGAATTGTCAACATTCTCATGCTGTAATTTTTGTTTAATATTTGCTATGTGGTCAACTCCACAGATGAAGGTTGTGGATTTTGAATTACCTGGTGGTCCGGATGTCCTCCAAGTAAAAGAGCTTCCAACCCCCATTCTTGGTATTCATGAAATAATGATAGAAGTAGAAGCGGCTGGACTAAACGTTTTTGACACTTGGTTCCGACAAGATATCCCTTTTTATCGCTATACTTTCAATGCATATCTTGGATATGAGTGTGCAGGGACAGTTGCTGCTGTCGGCTCAAACATACACGAATTCAAAGTGGGTGATGAGGTGATTATTAATTAGATTAAGTATTTTTTTTTCTCACATGTAATAAACTAGGTTTATAATTATTACGACTACATTTTTGTTTTCTGGTTTCAGGTTTGTGCGATTCTTCTACGCGGGGGTGCATATGCAGAGTTTGTGGTGGTTCCCCCATCTGAGGTCCGACGAATTCCTTCAAGAGTTTCCCTTGTTCAAGCAGCAACATTGCCCGAAGCATCACGGTTAACTATTTTTGCTCTTTCAGTATTGCCAAACGTCACCCCTGGCAAAACATTCTTGGTATTTCCACTTTTTAAAAACAAAATTTGATAATTTACACAATAATGAAACTTTAAAATGTTAATTTGCGAGCAATTGCAGATACATGGCACTGCAGGGGGATTTGACATTATCGCTATTCAATATTTTAAGCATATTGGTTGTAAAGTATTTGTGGTGGCAGGTAATACTGGTTATTGGTTTCATTTTGATTCGATTAATATTGCATTTTAATTATCCACGGGCTTTATGCATCTGATTCTTTCAGTGCACTTGAATGGAAAATTTTGGTTTACTTGAGTTATCTATGGATAGGGAAAATAATATGGTCATTTATTGTGTCATCTTAACTTATGTATGAATCCATCGGAGACGACATCTATTGACGAGTAGTGCGCTGATCCAGGCCTTGAACCCTAGCTTCGCTGACCTTAACCTAGTTCGACAACACCAACCGCGTTGGACCCCGTCCCTGGTTTCTCTTCTCTCTCGCTTATTAGTTGCCTCACGATTCCAAGCCATGAACCCTGAGTTTGCTGTTCCCTAGCTCGCTAACAAAAGCGTTGACATCTAACCCTCACCCTCTCGCTTTCCCAAGCCTTGTAGCATAGTGTCTTTTATACCCTGTAATAGGGGCTTGACTTCTTCTTGCTGTAACACTGACTCTCGAACCCTAGCTATGTGTCCTTGTTTGTGGTAGCCTAGTGGTCCGTCCCTTGCTCGCCTTTCTTTCTTCTCTCCCCTCCTAGCTTTGCTGCACCGTTTACAGCATCGCTGCTGCGGCCCAGCCCTTTTGTATGGTTTAATATGAGGAGGATGCCGTATAGAGGATCCTATCAGCCTTGGAGAGAGACCCGTGATGCTGCTTTCATTCAGCTGGAGGATGAATTTAAGATTGAACACAAGCTTCTCAAGATTAGAGTGCGTAACAACCAACAGGGGAGCTTCTTTTTGTATAAATGAAAGAACCAGGACTGCTAGCTATTTTGTGGAGTTAGATCTCAGTGGCTCCCATTGGTTTTGGCCGAAATTGCGAGAGTACAGCTACAATGTAAATTCTGGATCGGGATTCGGCAGATTTAGAGGCAGTAACTTTGTGCTCCCTATTCAAAAACTCAAAGGTAAAGGAACTTTTCTGGAATTGACATAATTCAGCAATTTGGAGCGAGACGACAAATTTAATGCCTGGCAGCAATGCCTTGTGGGTTGGAATAGAACGACTTTGCATCTATCCAAGTTATTGGGTGGGAAGGACTTTCAGTCACAGAACTTAGATCGATTTGATAACTTACGATCTTTGCTGGCTGGACTCTTACTGAAAGCTATGGGTGTTTTGAATTGGGAAGACTCAGTGGCAATCATGAGCAAGTGTAAGGCAAGGGATTGGAGTAATGGGCTTATCATGACCAAGAGGAGTATCAATACATCTGGGGACAGGGGTTCGCCATGTTTTGGGTTTAACACTAAAGAGTCATGTTAAATTATTCCCTTTCCAAGCCAATGAGGCCGTGTGGTTATCTGAAATTGAAGAGATGCTTTCTTGGTAGGGGAATAGTTCTGAAATTTGAAAAGTGGAGTCAAGAAGTTGACATGACGGTAGCGATTTATGTGTAGGGACAGTTGGATTAGCATCTTTGGGCTGCCTTGGTCTATGTGGTCTAAAGAGATATTTCAGGCTATTGGTGATTTGTGTGGGGGCCTCATGGACATCCATAGGAACATGGTTTCGTTTTCGGATTTATCGGCAACTAAAATTAAGGTAAAGGGACCTGAAGATAGATTCATTAGCAGTTCGATGCAGGTTCAATCATCGCTTGGGGCGGTTGACATTCGAATTAAGGTGCACTCAATTAATGTTATTGTCAATCCTATCAAGGAAGAGCCGGTCATATGCCCAGGTGGTGAGTAAAAATGAGGTGACAGTGGAGGACTTGAGGAAGGTGGGCTTGCTGGTGAGTGCTCAAAAAATATCATAGCTGTAGCAGAGGTGGGAATGGGTAAAGGTCAAGAAGATGGTTCCGTCATGTATCGTGGTAGATGAAGGGGACTTAGGGGTAGTGTTTGAGGCAAATTCAAGCTTTCCGAATGTATTAGCACTTGGTATTTTTTTTTCTCTACTCAACAAATGAGCCGAGCTCGAGCTCACGAGCTATATGGACGAGCATATTCATGAATATGTAGACAAGCCAAACTCGAACCAGATAAATGAGGCTGAGCTTGAGCTTGACTGCTTTAGCTCGCGAACCATATAAACGAACCGTTCGCGAACAGCAAACGAGCCGAGCTACAGCTCCAGCTCGCGAGCAGAAGTTTGCATCAACTACAGAGAAGAAGACTTCTGCAAGCGCGTGAAAGCTGAAACAGGAGGAAAGGGTACGTGCGGAATTATCATGCTTTTTACTTTTCGATAAAATCAAATATAAAATTTTAGCAACAAAATCATTACAATACTAGATTTCAAACCAATTAACATAAAATTAAAAATAAAAGAGAACATTCAATAATATCTTTGATCATTAACGATATTAACTTACAAGTAATAGAAGATAATAACATAAGAATGAAGATTGGAGACAATGAACATATTAATATTATTGCAACGAACTATTTTCAGCATTAAAAAAAGATATCGCTAACAAAAAAATCAAAGAATAAAGATATAAAAATGTAAATAATTAATAAAAAAACATCACAAAAATTGTTACTGAAAATGATGAGAAAATTGTTTTTTAATAAAGAATAAAAAAACGGATGACAAATAAAAAAATCATGAAAGGAAGAAAAATGGTTATATAAAGAAAGAACAAACGCAGAAATGTAAGACATTATCTATATTTTTTCACGTAAACAGAGTGGTAAAATAATTTTTTTAACACCATATCATATTTTTTCTTAAATTTTGTTTTTTTAATATATCATAACATCAAATTCTATATTTTTTTCAATATCTAATTTATACGAAATTATAATATTTATTAAAAACATGATTTTAAACAATTATAGATTCAATTAGATTTGTAACACATAAATTTTTGAATAAAGGTTGTTCGCACTCATTTTATAATATATGTCATATATATTATATCATATAGAATTTTACTATTGACTAAAATATAATAAAATCATTAATTAACTACACATTAATATTTTCTCTTCTCTTCGCATCTTAACTTAATTATTTAACAACGTTTATCGACAATAAAAAATGTTCTCACGTGCATCGCACGTGTCTTTTTCTGGTTTTTTTTTTTTAAAAAAAACATCTCACAAAATCACAAAATAAAAAAATAATATTAAAATACAATAATTTTAAAAATAAATATTATATTGTATACATACCAAGTATAATAATTGTATATGTTGTGTGCGCACTGACCCTAGTTCTATATTATGTTTGATAGAGATCCACAAAACTCTTTCATGTTCTTCAAAACGATTTCTCATAATACGATGCGCTTCTCATACCATTCTGAAGAAATATAATATTATTTGAACATTCAACAAATACGAAATTAGGATCTGTAGTGCAGACTTTTCAACCACTTTGTATCGATATCTTATAGGTGATTCTATGCTACACCGGGTGAAACACTCCCTTATTTTTTTGAGATGTTCGCGCGAACATCTCCCTAAATGACAAAAAATTTCACGCTGAATGACAAAAAAATTACAGGCGGGGGTCCACATGATTTTTTTAAGCAAGATGTTCGCGCAAACATCTTAACAAAAAATACAAAAAAAGTATATCTTACCTAGTGTAACATAAAATCACCCATATATTAGGAATTCACATCACACTTCGAGACACAGCAAATATTTTAAAGCTTAAACTAGCTTCTTAGAATTAAAGATACCATGTCTCAAATGTGTTTAACATTCATTTTGGAAAATTAAAAGGCGTGAAACGGGTGAAAATATGAAATTGAAGCTTCAAGTTTTTTAAACCTAAGACAAAATTAAACGTAAACAAATATTTTCAATTATTTTTATAATTTTAATTATTTTAAATCAAACATTAAATAAAATAATAAATTAATCATAAATATATGATTAATAAATATTTCAAGTTCTAAACTATAACTATACATATTTATATCTATGTTTTCATTTTAAAAATAAATTAAATATTTCGTTCTAAAAATATCGCTTAATCGAATTAAACATATTAAACTTAAATAAGATTAAACACCACTTAAACGAATTTTATAAAACAATGATATTTGGAGAATAAGACCACATTTACGTTAGCTCTCAACTACAAAGCCAAAATCTAACAAAACACATTTATTAAATAACAATATATATATATATATAGCATAACACCAACGGTCCTCCTCTGACAAAGGTGGAAGCCCCAAGAGGCCAAGACCCCAATCCCACTAATGTGGTTTGTTAATTTAGATTTAAATCCTCCTTCCCAACAGTGAGGAAAAGAAAAAAGAAAAAAGAAAAAAGAAAGAATAAATAAACATAGCATAACTCATCAAAATAAAGTGAAGTTCACTGCCTTGTAAAGAAGCAACCTAGAATTTTAGAACCCATTAAAAACTTTGAACAAATATGTCACCACGTGAGTATAAATCAAATAAAAAAGTTAAAAATAAAATATGATAACAAGCTAGAGAAAGCCAAGGGGTTTTTTCTGAAATAATACCCACCGTGTGTTTTTCCAGAAAAAAAAAACACACAATGCGGCTATAATTTAAACTGCCCCATAAATTTATTTGCTTTATGATCTCAGGTATGAACATTAGTCACATTTACTCCACTTTCAGATGGCCACTGGTCTTCTCAAAATCCATGTACAAAATAATCTTCCCAGTACCATCATTTTTTTTCAAAAGGTCCAAAGCCTTTTGAGCTTCAATCATAGCAAAACGATTCCCCACTGCAGGGATGACTTTTTTTTCAAGAATGGCAGGCCACAAATGAGTTCTCACTTCGGCAATCACAGAAGCTTTGTAATCCAGATCTCTAGATTGTAGATCAAAAACTGCAAACAATGATAATAAATTGTACACTCGAAAACAATTGGGGATGAGGGTTCTAGCCAACTCCAGGCACACTATTACAAAGAAGCTATTAATATTTACCTGTAATTTCAGTATGATGTTGTTGTAGCCTAGCAAGATCTATCCTACCACATTCCTTTCCATGCAATTCCACAATCACAACCTTACCCCCAGTACAACAGCACTCGATGTTTCTTCGAAGATTGGAAGCTCCATAATCAAGGACAAAATCAACACCTGAAAAGATGATTAACAACCAAGTGGGAAAAAAATGCCTCCACAATTTCAGTTTACTCAGCATCCAAATTAACAAGAAAACCTTGGCATCATTACCACTGTATAGAAGCATTTGGTTAGTCACAATCCATTTGAATCTCCAATAAATAGTACTTAAATAGTGTTTGCAACCTCTAAAAATAAGTGATTCTGGACTTTTTTCTTAACAATTTAGAGGTTTCAAACACAACCTAAGTACTATTTATTGGAAATTGTTGAGAAAAAAACTTAATATTTCCTTATTTTTAGAGGTTGTAACCACTACCTTAATTAAGTTATGAATCTCTCAGATTAAGGTGACAAAGAGGCCAAAAGGCATCACCCGTTGTAAAACAATAATAATCAAGCATTTATTCCACTAAATGGGATCAGCTTGTCATGGTAAAAAATTCATGCAGAAATAGTTTTTCTAGTAGTTTAAAATAGTACGAGTCCACATTTTTCAGATCTAGCTTAGCCTTGTATTTGTTAGAATTTGTTATTTGAGTTCGAATCATACTAGGATCAAGTTCTGGGTTTTCATATTTCCATTAAAAAAACTTAAGATTTAATGATTTGTTGAAACAGTCAAGCAGCAACTACAGCCTACATCATGGTATTTGACAAAGAGAAAATATATTAATAAAAAAAATTCATGCCAACCATCAAATCGTTCGGTGATAAGTTATGCGCAAAAAGTTACCTAAACATCCAGCACTCCCGACAACCTCCTCTACAAAGTTTGTTGATGTGTTATCAAAACAAAAGTCAGCACCATAATCACGACACATCGAAAACATGTCGCGAACCTTCAAAAAGCATCAACAAGAACGAGCATATGTAACAATCTAGACACCTTAGGGCTTAGACATCATAAATCGTCATGAAAATGAGTAAGGGCTTAAGACTAAAATGGAGTAAACAATGTCACCTGTGGAGGCAATAACTGTTAAGCCCATGTGCTTTGCATATTGTATTGCCAACTATCCTGACCGAGCCAATCAAACTACAAGCACACAAAAAAGTCTGAATAATATAAATTCCAAGTGTGAAACAGTAGGAAAATCCTTCTCTGTTCAAATAGGGTATCAGTCTATTTTCACACAATTTCATTCCCCACAACAAGAGTCCAAAGGCCACTGGAAGGCATTCCAAGAAAATATCCAGCGAAAGTTTTTTCATATATCTACGCACAAACATAGAAATGACCCACCAACCTCCACCTACACAGGCACAACCCAACTTAAGTTGATCGAATCTTACTCGTCGGGAAATGGCAGCCCGGGTAGCCCCTGGTACGTCAATAACCACGTCGGGCGCGCCTTTCCGGCCGTTTCCACCACCGTTCTTTGGCCGGCCATTGTTTCCCCGGCCCTGGTTCTTGCCATTCTTTGCCTTCTTCGACATGGACCACCTCTCAACTGATACGAGGAGTTAGTTATACGCAGTGGGCTATTTTTAAATTCCCTTCTCCTTCATTTCAAATATGAAGCGTGTTCTTTTGCCATCAATTAAGAGAGACGGTTTTCCCCGTTCAACATCAATTTTTATTGGCCGGCTATTTTCTTTTTAATTCTTTTAACTAAATTTTTTTAAAGAATTTATTTACCATTTAAAGGAGAAGGAAAAAATATCGGAATTTTCTAAATTGCTGTATAGAAAAATATCAAATTTACTAAAAGTTTTTGATACACGGAGTAATCGGTGCAGTGCAGTAGTGATATCAAATTTTCGACACGAAAACCGAAAGAAATTTAAAAATTTATGTGTATACCAAAATATCAAAACAATAAAAAAAAATTAAAAAATATATTTTTTAATAATAAAATAAAATATTATATTAAAAAATATAATTTTTTTCGGTTTTACTAATGTTGTTTTTATATCTAAATATATCACAAAATCTAGGTATAATCTATATGTTAGTTATGCATATCGAAAAATTTCAGTTTTCAATATGATATCATTATATATTTCTTAAAATCCATAATTTTCAGTACGGTAGACGGCATACAATTTTCGATACAATATGACACGTATACCACAATTAAATTCAAAATGTTATCTAATTTGGATGTTTGTACATAGCACAAACTGTTGATTTATTCAATCTCATCACTCTTTGTTGGGTATGTTTATAATATATTTATTCTAATGTGAAGTTATTGACTCAACATGAAAGCCAAAACTAAAATTTAGCCAAACTGAATTTATGATTAGTTCTAGTGTTTCGATGCTATGGAACATTTAGTGACATTAAAGTTCTAGTGACACTTACACTAAATGCCATCTATTCTAATGTCGTTTTAGACCTTGCAACATTTTCCAATGTCACAATAAGATATTAATAATGACTTTATATGTGTCACGAATTAAGGATTTCAAGACAATCTAAAATGTCACAAAAGATTAATGATTAATGACACTTGTGCATGTCTTATACTCTTATGTAATAATGACAATATAAATTGTCACTAGAAGTAAACTATAAACTCAATTTAAAATGCCTCGTTAACTAGTTTATATTAACATTTATAAATGTCTTTTACACTAATTTATAAGAACATTGAAAAGTGTCACTATTTGTTATTTATAAAGACATTTTGAAATGTATTCTTATTAATTTTATAATCATATATATTTGTTTTCATGTTCCATTAAGACAACAAAAAATGTCATTTCGTGAAATAATGAGTTGTTTTCACACCACAATTTCATAAGATAGCAAATTAACTTAAAACATAAATAAAAAATTTCATAGAACTCAAAGTACTAATACATGATTGTCATATTTGTCTTTCCAAGTGATAAACCTTTTTTCCTTCTAAGCGACTATATACCAACAAAATTGCTCCACAAACATTTAGAAAATCAGCAAACTCGTTTGCAGAGCACATTCAACCGCCGCATCTTTTATAAAAAAATGTTAATATTACTTTTTTTCTCATTTTTTTTGTAATGGAGAGATATTTTTATTTTTCCTTTCATTTTTTTAGTGATTGATTTCTTTTTCTTTTTCTTTTTTTTTTCTTTTAGTGCATAATTAAATATATAAAATTTAAAACATATAAATTATCGTTTAAAATATTGGAAGCAAAAAAACCATAATAAGTGCATTAAATATATAAAACTTAAAACTTACAATCTCTTTCAAATTATTTGAAAGAAAAAAAAATTAATTAAAAAAAATTAATTTATAATAATAAAATTTTTAACGACTTTTCAAAAAAAAAAATTAATAAAAAAAAATTAATTTATAATAATAAAATTTTTAACGACTTAATCTCGATGCTCGGTTCGTTTCTATGAGAAAGCTTCGTTAACCTTGTCAAAAGGGAGAGTTCCTCAGGATCAAGTATCGGCTCCAACTTGCCACTCTCCAGATATGGATTCAGACCCTTTAAATATTCTCCATTCGAAGTGAACCTGAAACCTGGCGATGTGATAACACCGGTTAGGACAACTACACTCCCGCCTTCCTTCACTACCTTCACTGCCATGTCGCCTTGTCCTGTCATGTTCGAAATGGGAAACAAAAATCATACTTATAACTCATCAAGGCATGATCTAGACATCTAGTAAAGATCGAAGGGAGATTATGAACTCACCAACTGCATCATAAACTACAAAAATGGTACTATAAGTCCTCGGTTATAACAGGTAAAATTTACCTTCCCTTCCTTCTGAAGCTCAGAAATACGAAGATACAGCTCTCCTTGGACAGCATACTAAAAATTGTGCAAATAAATTCATTTATTTGGTTTGGAAATAAGTATTAATATGCAAGACAAATGATCTTAATAGCATCTTTTGCATCCCACATAAACAGAGATACGAACTCTGTCACAGTATCTCATTTAGAGCAATATTTTCAAACAAATCCATCTAAAAAGTCCATAGATTGCTAAATAATGAAGAAATTTCAAAAGAACGTATTCTTACATGTATTTTATGTCTGTGTCTATATCAAAGGGCGAAAAGCTCGAGTTTATGTATGATCAAACCTGAAGAACCCAATGTGCATAGCTCAAGAACCTGGCAACTCCGACAGCAAATACATAATGTGCAGTGAAAGGTTCAACAATCTAAACAAAGAAACGAAACGTGTATCTTGATAACTATTAAGAATGTGATGAGAAGAATTTCTTAACCTTTGTGTTTTGCTGTTGCATGAGATGAAGCTGAGGAAGGACCGAAACAGCCTCCAAGAAGACGTAAAATGCCCATAAAATGCGATTCACGACAAGATGTTGAGTCGATGGATAAATAAAAACTGATGGTAAAGCACACGGTATCACCTACATGAAACAACATCATTGTATACATCAAGAACAGGGGTGAGTGCGTCAAATTAGCCGTTCTTTGAATACCAATGCTCATGCTCTAGCTCGGTTTGCTTCTTTTATCCCTAACCCTTTTGTGTGGGACGATGGGATTTTACCTTATTGGTTGGAAGATTGTACCATGTAATTGTTTGTTTTCAATAATATCCATAATCTTCCTTGCAAAAAAAAACTTTCAAAGCACAAAATGCTTGTAAAAAAGTATCATTAAGGCATAGAGTAATATATATAAAAATATATGTAGATACATTATGGCATCACTAGAACAAAACAACAAACACATAGTGTGCAATGTCTCAAGTAATTCGAAAATTAAAAAAACAGCTAGCTGTATTGATGCTAATCTAGAATACACAATCATATATTGATTGATTCCAGCTGAAATTTCACGAGATATTTTTTTACTAGCAGGAATTATTAAAATTTAGGAACCCATAAACACAAATTTCAGCAGAAAATAAGAAAACATACATTTGGTAGAGTTTAGGGATCTCTCGTGTACTTCAGGCTCCCATAAGCATTGCGCGACGAGGAATCCAAGAGACGAGAAGTTTGGGGGGGGCGGGGGCGGCGAGTTGGGATGGGAAGGACCGAGAGAAAAACCAGAGAGAAATGTTAGGGTTGCGGGAAGAGAGACGGGGAGTGTAATGACCCGTTTGCAAAATCACCCGATCCATGACCCGTTTGACCCGTTTTTGACCCGCATTTTTTTCCAAAAAAACATTAAAAAACATCTTTTATTTGTTTTTATAAAACTGTACTTTAGGAACACTTTTTAAAGAAATTTTTCAAAAATATTTTATAAGAATTCTATCTAAACACATATTTTAAGTTTTTTTAACTTATAAAATAGTAAAAACGTTTTTAAAATACATGTCCAAACGGAGCCCAAGTAGCCAAAGTTAATAATTGTTGCATGACAGTAGCGTAAGATACATTGAAATTAAGAAACTTACATTTTTCCTCTTGTATAGCTTAAATTTCTTGAATTCTTAGTTACTCTTAAATGCCTCACCTAATGGATGCTTCGCATAGGAGCATAATAAAAGACAATAAATTGCTCTTCAGTGAAGAAAAGTAAAATGATTTAGAAGCAGTACTTAAGGAAATCAAGAAACAAATCAAGGGTAATTATTTCTACAAAAGGTAGGAAAACGTGAATAGATTGATTGAAAATGCACCCCACAAATTGTTGAATCACCATTGATGCCAACAAACTCACAATCCGTTGCAAAAATCAGCCATCCAAATAATATTCAACAAAATATGACCAAAAAACAAAACAAAACAAAACAAAACAAAAAAACCAAAACAAAATATGACAAATTTAACATTGGCGTTCTGCTAGCTATTTGCACGACCGACTTAAATCATGATCCATGGTCTGATATCTACCTCATCTTGAATTTGAAAATGACTTTCTCCAACAGTTTTATTCTTACGAGCCATTCCTGTCAAAAGCAAAAGGCACAAATTACAGATTTTTATATACTCTTCTCAAATCGATTCAATATTTTATTTCAGAACTTGGGTAAAATTTTTGTGCACCCTTACTGTTTGAATACTATATTTTGTGATTAAGCAGTAATATAATTAACAAATAATAAAGATGAATCAATAATAATGCACTATAATGAGTAACAATAATATCGAACTAACCTCTAGCTGCCAGAATCTTCAGAGCTACTTCAGTTAACTCATCAATTATTTTATTCCAATGCTTCAAGAGATCTAATCCAAGTAATTAAAGATAAGAAGATAATTCGTCCTTTATTTCATATGGGATGGACCAAGATAATTTTTTTACTCTAATAGTTTTTTTCTTTTCATAAAAATCATAAAAATCATAAAAATACATGTGTTTGTTACATATACGTACAGAAAACAACTTGAATCTTAGATATATGAGTTTGCTATATACACATAACACTCATACAAATGAAAAAGGTCAAATAAGAGTTATACAGAATCAGCCAACAAATCCTTGATGTATAAATTGAAATGCTACCTCTTTTTGAATTTTGAGCTGACAATCATAATTATAGGTTGTGTATATGTCTCATATTGTCGAAAATGAGGTTTCCCAAATGTTGTACCCTCATGAACCATTCCTATCAAAATAAAAAGTTACAACTTATAGACAGAAATGATATTAGCAACATATCCTTTAATATGTAAAAATTAAAAGCCAACAGTGAAAAGAGAAAATAAAATACATAATACTATCATTCTTCAAGTATCATCTAGCAAATCCAATATACTACTATCACTTTATCAAATTAAATAAACATAAAATATATATATATGCTAGAAAATTTCCACACCTGCAGCATCATCAGATTCATCCCAAACCCAAGTTCATATTGATTCATCAATTTCTCTGCTTCATAGTATGATTTTGGTAAATCATCCATGGTAAATTCTAATTTAATTCTATTTAAACAATAAAGTAATACCAGTCAATTTTCGAACACATAATTTTTTAATATGGATAAAATAAATTGAAAATATTTAATCTTTTTTCACACATCACGGCCTTCCGATCGGAGCTAGCTATATTTTCTTCTTGTTTAATAGGACTTCTTCTTCTGAAAGCAGAAGTACCATCACCACCAATAGTCCAATTATCTATCTAAGTTATCTGATAAATCACAAATTCAATAATATTTCCTCACCCATTTCTAATCATCAATCAATAAATTAAATAATCTGAAAAATCACAAGATATATATAGCTAAATATATATGAGCAATATGAGTACACACACATACATATATATCAGTACTCAAATCACTTGCATCAATTCATAAATTGACCAACAAACAACGCCGTAAACACAATCAGGGGACATATTAACATTCAAAACATCAAATTTCTAACACCCAAGAAACCTTTTTTTCTGATTCAATAAAATCAAACACAAATCAGGCATCTTTAGCTAACAATTAATAAACACAATATACGAATATAAATACAATTTCAGACTGCGTATTTTATGAAAATTGGATAATTTATTCACGTGAAAAAAAACGATAAACATTGTGGAATGGTAACGGTCGGCAGAATTGAAATTGAAATTGAAAAAAAAAAAAAAAAGAGGAGAATTTAACGAAGTGGATTTATAGAAATCGATAGACTTGAAACTTACAATGAGGAGATGAGAAGCGTCGTGTAATCTGATTTGTATATACGACGAGATTGAGAGAGGATTCTGCAGACAAATCTATCATCTCGGAATTTGGCACGGTGATTTCAAATAATTGGGATTTTGTTAAATAATAAGGCATTTCTAATGGGCTGCTCTTTTTGAGCTGTCATTGGGCTGAGGTGGCAACATTTAAATAACTCCTCCCACATAGTGGGAGGAGTTCTTTCTTTTGCATAGCAAAGGGTGGGAGACCCCTTTGCTTTTTATTTTTTTTTTTTTAAAAAAAAAATTTGTTTAAATATATATAAATATATTACTGTTATATATATATATATATATATATATATATATATATATATATATATATAACACTTTTGTGTTTTGACCGTGGCTTTTTCATTTGTTTTTTTTTTGTTTTTTTATTTTCATTTTTATTATAACAATTAATTTCATTTGTTTTTTGTGTTTCTTTTTTTTTTAAAATTGTGTGTATAGTCATTGCAATTTTTTTAATTAAATTAGCCGTTTAATTTTTAAAATTGATCAATGATAAAATACATCTAATAATAAAAATCTGAAAATTCTGTAATTTTTAATTAAGAAAAATTATATTTTTTTATGATAATTAAGTAAAACATAATAAAAATATATCATTTGTATATATAAATATATAAAATTTATAAATTGATAGTTGATATATATTTGAATTGAGAGTGAGGTCCATAAAAAAATTGTTTGGGTTTTTTGTTACCGTGGAGGGTTAATGAGATTTTTTGTTTTTGACGTGTCAATGATGTGGTGGAGTGAGAAGCGCGAAAAAAGTCATGTTGGGGTTTTTCTACTGTGGATGCCCTAAGTGACTCTCCTGTGAGACCGTCTCACGGATCAACTCATTTAAAATACAAATATCCATGAGGCATTTTAAAAAAATGACCTTTTCCAGGTCTCAATTTTGGTCAAATGACCTTAAAAAATTTTATTTTGGTCTATGACCTCCATTTGATTAAAAAGCCATTCAACACAATTTAGACTTAATTAATTAGTGTAATTTTTTAAAAATAAAATAATAAAATAATTATATATTCTGATTAAATATGATTGGTCAAAATCAAAAAAATTTATACGTTGTTTCTCACCTATTTTCTCCATTGTGACACATTCTTTTTATCTTTTCACTGTGATTTTTTTTTCTTTTCTTCCCTTCGTCGTTGTGATTTCTTTTCTTTTATTCTCTTCTAGTTTCCATCACTGTGATATATTTTTTCAATTCACTAACGAGGTACGCGTATTTTTTCCCTAATTCTGTGTTTGTAAGTTTGTATATGGATTTTGTGATTTTTTTTTTCCTTATAATATTTGTCTCTCTCATGGTATTGTTGCTTGTGTTCTTGTTAGCTAAAACTTTTGTGATTATAGTCTTGGTAGATAATTGTCCCTGCATTGCACTGTGATCGGTGTGGTAGTATCATAGTTGTCATGGATGGTCTTCGTAATTTTATAATGGTCTTTTGTAGCTAGTTATATAATGATCTCCGCGGTTATATAATGGTCTCCTAACCTATTTCGATGGTATAGTATTTTGATGGTCGGCTTTCACGGTCTTCTGATGGTCGCGTAGTTGTTGTTGGTCTTCATGATGGTCTCTGATGGTCGTGATGTTATCTGATGGTATTTTTAATGGTCGTCTGATGGTCTCTTATGGTTGCTAGTGGCCATTTTAGTTTTTTTTATGGTATATTTATTTTGATAAGCGTGCTAGCTATTATTGGTCTTCATAATAATCTCTGATGGGATGGACCAAGATATTTTTTTTACTCTAATAGTTTTTTTCTTTTCATAAAAATCATAAATATCATAAAAATACATGTGTTTGTTACATATACGTACAGAAAACAACTTGAATCTTAGATATATGAGTTTGCTATATACACATAACACTCATACAAATGAAAAAGGTCAAATAAGAGTTATACAGAATCAGCCAACAAATCCTTGATGTATAAATTGAAATGCTACCTCTTTTTGAATTTTGAGCCGACAATCATAATTATAGGTTGTGTATATGTCTCATATTGTCGAAAATGAGGTTTTTCAAATGTTGTACCCTCATGAACCATTCCTATCAAAATAAAAAGTTACAACTTATAGACAGAAATGATATTAGCAACATATCCTTTAATATGTAAAAATTAAAAGCCAACAGTGAAAAGAGAAAATAAAATACATAATACTATCACTCTTCAAGTATCATTATCCTATATGTAAGTCTCTGTATACAGATATCATTATCCATTATCATTATCCATCGAAATATTATAAACAGATAAAAACAAAGAAGGCTATTGCTAATTGTTATATACGATTTATTTTTTTAAGCATAAAACCTTAAAACATTGTGTAGAAATTCTCCTCTTTTCCAAAACAAAAATGTACCAGCCACCAGCCACCACCCTCCCCGCCGCCTAGGTCGCCGGAAATTGGAGGAACATAGCACAAAATCTCGTTACCTTTTAGTCAGGTTCTTGATTTTTTCTTTAATCTGTTGCACCTCGATTTCATCGGAGGACGTTCATAGATAATTTTTGAACCGTTTCCTGTCTCGAAAGGATATAAAACTGTGTGCGTGAGTGGAATTTAAAAAAAGGATATAAAACCTATTTCTTGATTAATGTTCTGTAAATATGCGTAGTAGTGCAGATTTTGCGGAGTTTGTTTTTCAAAAAGTTATTTTTGACATTTTTACTTGATCTCTTAGAACTATGGCGCTTATAATTGTTGTAGGTAACTGCAGAGTTGTGATATAGTTCGAGTGACGGGGATAGTAGAACACATGCTTAGGGGAATTTTTAAAATGCATTTCCGAGATCCTAAGCCAATAACGGCTTCAAACGATTAGTTTTAAATTCACTTCTGTGAATCTGGTCGAAAATCCAGTACTTTTGTGTATTATTAATCGCACTCCCAATTTTTATTTATTTATTTATT
The DNA here is from genome assembly GCF_033568475.1 of Henckelia pumila. Taxonomy (NCBI): domain Eukaryota; kingdom Viridiplantae; phylum Streptophyta; class Magnoliopsida; order Lamiales; family Gesneriaceae; genus Henckelia; species Henckelia pumila. Next base: position 73,742,745 of record NC_133123.1, read on the forward strand.
TTGTCTCAGACAGCAAGATGTTATCTCTGTGTCATTGATTTTTTTTCTGGGCCTTTGCGGGGAAATTGACCTGCTATTTCAACAATGAAAGCGATGGTAGTTAAAAAATCATGGTTTTCAAGTATTTTAGAGCAGCGAGAAGTTAAAAAGCCGAAAATTAAGGACGATGAAATAATGATCAAGGTGTCCGCAGCTGGTGTAAATAGAGGTGATATAATTGATGTGGTTGCAAGTGACGAGGGTGTCTGCCCAGGCCTTGAATGTGCTGGAATAATTGAAGCAGTTGGAAGAAATGTCAATTGTTGCAAAGTTGGAGATAAGGTAATTGTCATTTCTCTCACAAGAGATGTGTTGTAAAATCTCAATTCAAGACTGACTGTGATGGAAAATGGTTTTTTTTTTTTTTTTTTTCCTATTTCTCTTTCCCTAAGTATGACAATTTTGCAATGCATAACTTAAAATTGTGAGTTCAGGTTTGTGCCATTCTCGAGGGAGGAGGATATGCTGAAAAAGTGGCTGTACCGGCAAACTTGCTTCTTCCATTACCTGATATTGATTTAGAAGCTGCCGCGGGCTTACCTTATGCATCATGCAGCATATGGTCAGCTTTATTCGAAATGTGTGATCCCAAGACACTTAAAGATAAAAAGATATTGGTGAGTCACCATCCACAATCAGAAGGCGTTTGCTTCATTTTAAAAAGTAGTTTTGAATCCATATTTGGTTTTTTACTTATCTATTCCTAGTTTTCAAAGTATGATGGCTAACGTTATGTTAATGATTTTTTTTAGTTCTTTTTTTGTCATTAAGGTAATATGCTTGGTTAAAGTGATGAGCTCTAGTTGTTTTGCACTTTGTATTTATTTGTAAATATTAGAGATTTAGAGTATTTCTTCAATACATTATTTGCTTTTGTGGCAAATTATCAAAGCCATAATCAAATTTAGAGTTGTGCTACATTTAGATTCATGAAGGGGCCAACGGGATTGGTGCATTGGCAATACAATATGCAAAGCACATGGGCTTAACAGTTATTGCCTCCACAGGTGACATTGTTTACTCCATTTTAGTCTTAAGCCCTTACTCATTTTCATGACGATTTATGATGTCTAAGCCCTAAGGTGTCTAGATTGTTACATATGCTCGTTCTTGTTGATGCTTTTGAAGGTAGTCGCGACATGTTTTCGATGTGTCGTGATTATGGTGCTGACTTTTGTTTTGATAACACATCAACAAACTTTGTAGAGGAGGTTGTCGGGAGTGCTGGATGTTTAGGTAACTTTTTGCGCATAACTTATCACCGAACGATTTGATGGTTGGCATGAATTTTTTTTATTAATATATTTTCTCTTTGTCAAATACCATGATGTAGGCTGTAGTTGCTGCTTGACTGTTTCAACAAATCATTAAATCTTAAGTTTTTTTAATGGAAATATGAAAACCCAGAACTTGATCCTAGTATGATTCGAACTCAAATAACAAATTCTAACAAATACAAGGCTAAGCTAGATCTGAAAAATGTGGACTCGTACTATTTTAAACTACTTGAAAAACTATTTCTGCATGAATTTTTTACCATGACAAGCTGATCCCATTTAGTGGAATAAATGCTTGATTATTATTGTTTTACAACGGGTGATGCCTTTTGGCCTCTTTGTCACCTTAATCTGAGAGATTCATAACTTAATTAAGGTAGTGGTTACAACCTCTAAAAATAAGGGAATATTAAGTTTTTTTCTCAACAATTTCCAATAAATAGTACTTAGGTTGTGTTTGAAACCTCTAAATTGTTAAGAAAAAAGTCCAGAATCACTTATTTTTAGAGGTTGCAAACACTTTTAAGTACTATTTATTGGAGATACAAATGGATTGTGACTAACCAAATGCTTCTATACAGTGGTAATGATGCAAAGGTTTGCTTGTTAATTTGGATGCTGAGTAAACTGAAATTGTGGAGGCATTTTTTTCCCACTTGGTTGTTAATCATCTTTTCAGGTGTTGATTTTGTCCTTGATTATGGAGCTTCCAATCTTCGAAGAAACATCGAGTGCTGTTGTACTGGGGGTAAGGTTGTGATTGTGGAATTGCATGGAAAGGAATGTGGTAGGATAGATCTTGCTAGGCTACAACAACATCATACTGAAATTACAGGTAAATATTAATAGCTTCTTTGTAATAGTGTGCCTGGAGTTGGCTAGAACCCTCATCCCCAATTGTTTTCGAGTGTACAATTTATTATCATTGTTTGCAGTTTTTGATCTACAATCTAGAGATCTGGATTACAAAGCTTCTGTGATTGCCGAAGTGAGAACTCATTTGTGGCCTGCCATTCTTGAAAAAAAAGTCATCCCTGCAGTGGGGAATCGTTTTGCTATGATTGAAGCTCAAAAGGCTTTGGACCTTTTGAAAAAAAATGATGGTACTGGGAAGATTATTTTGTACATGGATTTTGAGAAGACCAGTGGCCATCTGAAAGGGGAGTAAATGTGACTAATGTTCATACCTGAGATCATAAAGCAAATAAATTTATGGGGCAGTTTAAATTATAGCCGCATTGTGTGTTTTTTTTTTTCTGGAAAAACACACGGTGGGTATTATTTCAGAAAAAACCCCTTGGCTTTCTCTAGCTTGTTATCATATTTTATTTTTAACTTTTTTATTTGATTTATACTCACGTGGTGACGTATTTGTTCAAAGTTTTTAATGGGTTCTAAAATTCTAGGTTGCTTCTTTACAAGGCAGTGAACTTCACTTTATTTTGATGAGTTATGCTATGTTTATTTATTCTTTCTTTTTTCTTTTTTCTTTTTTCTTTTCCTCACTGTTGGGAAGGAGGATTTAAATCTAAATTAACAAACCACATTAGTGGGATTGGGGTCTTGGCCTCTTGGGGCTTCCACCTTTGTCAGAGGAGGACCGTTGGTGTTATGCTATATATATATATTGTTATTTAATAAATGTGTTTTGTTAGATTTTGGTTTTGTAGTTGAGAGCTAACGTAAATGTGGTCTTATTCTCCAAATATCAGTGTTTTATAAAATTCGCTTAAGTGGTGTTTAATTTTATTTAAGTTTAATATGTTTAATTCGATTAAGCGATATTTTTAGAAAGAAAGATTTAATTTATTTTTAAAATGAAAACATAGATATAAATATGTATAGTTATAGTTTAGAACTTGAAATATTTATTAATCATATATTTATAATTAATTTATTATTTTATTTAATGTTTGATTTAAAATAATTAAAATTATAAAAAAAAATTGAAAATATTTGTTTACGTTTAATTTTGTCTTAGGTTTAAAAAACTTGAAGCTTCAATTTCATATTTTCACCCGTTTCACGCCTTTTTATTTTCCAAAATGAATGTTAAACACATTTGAGACATGGTATCTTTAATTCTAAGAAGCTAGTTTAAGCTTTAAAATATTTGCTGTGTCTCGAAGTGTGATGTGAATTTCTAATATATGGGTGATTTTATGCTACACTAGGTAAGATACACTTTTTTTGTGTTTTTTGTTAAGATGTTTGCGCGAACATCTTGCTTAAAAAAAATCATGTGGATCCCCGCCTGTAATTTTTTTGTCATTCAGCGTGAAATTTTTTGTCATTTAGGGAGATGTTCGCGCGAACATCTCAAAAAAAATAAGGGAGTGTTTCACCCGGTGTAGCATAGAATCACCTATAAGATATCGATACAAAGTGGTTGAAAAGTCTGCACTATAGATCCTAATTTCGTATTTGTTGAATGTTCAAATAATATTATATTTCTTCATAATGGTATGAGAAGCGCATCGTATTATGAGAAATCGTTTTGAAGAACATGAAAGAGTTTTGTGGATCTCTATCAAACATAATATAGAACTAGGGTCAGTGCGCACACAATATATACAATTATTATACTTGGTATGTATACAATATAATATTTATTTTTAAAATTATTGTATTTTAATATTATTTTTTTATTTTGTGATTTTGTGAGATGTTTTTTTTAAAAAAAAACCAGAAAAAGACACGTGCGATGCACGTGAGAACATTTTTTATTGTCGATAAACGTTGTTAAATAATTAAGTTAAGATGCGAAGAGAAGAGAAAATATTAATGTGTAGTTAATTAATGATTTTTATTATATTTTAGTCAATAGTAAAATTCTATATGATATAATATATATGACATATATTATAAAATGAGTGCGAACAACCTTTATTCAAAAATTTATGTGTTACAAATCTAATTGAATCTATAGTTGTTTAAAATCATGTTTTTAATAAATATTATAATTTCGTATAAATTAGATATTGAAAAAAATATAGAATTTTATGTTATGATATATTAAAAAAGCAAAATTTAAGAAAAAATATGATATAGTGTTAAAAAATTATTTTACCACTCTGTTTACGTGAAAAAATATAGATAATGTCTTACATTTCTGCGTTTGTTCTTCCTTTATATAACCATTTTTCTTCCTTTCATGATTTTTTTATTTGTCATCCGTTTTTTTATTCTTTATTAAAAAACAATTTTCTCATCATTTTCAGTAACAATTTTTGTGATGTTTCTTTATTAATTATTTACATTTTTATATCTTTATTCTTTGATTATTTTGTTAGCGATATCTTTTTTTAATGCTGAAAATAGTTCGTTGCAATAGTATTAATATGTTCATTGTCTCCAATCTTCATTCTTATGTTATTATCTTCTATTACTTGTAAGTTAATATCGTTAATGATCAACGATATTATTGAATGTTCTTTTTTATTTTTAATTTTATGTTAATTGGTTTGAAATTTAGTATTGTAATGATTTTGTTGCTAAAATTTTATATTGATTTTTGAATGCTTTAGATTAAATATGTTCACATTCAGTCTTTTATTGCAACCTTCTTTTCCATTTTAAGTATAAATATATTATATACTTCTTTATTTGTTGTCTCTAAAAGCTTTGATGCAAAACGAAAAAATTGAAATATTTAAAATGCAAAGTTTCCAGTACTTCCTTCATAATTACAGAATGTTCGATCAAATGCCATCCAAAAAAAACAAAAGAAAAAAAGAAAGAAAGATTTTATCACCCCGAATCATTGCATAAGCTCCCAATTTTACATCCAAATATCGCAATTTATTAAAAGAAATTAGTAAAAATAATAATAATAACTCTAAATTTCATAAAACAAAATCTGAATCAAAATATAATCAATCTAGCTTGAAAATGTATAAAATAAAAATAAATATGTTATTGTTTAATATAGCGCTATTCTTGAAATCGAAGCTGAAAAAATATATATACAAAAAATAAAAAATAAAGTGAAAATATACGGAAAAAATTAGGACTTGGAAAGAGAGAACGAAAAATAAAGTTACTATATTGTTATAGTTAGCTGTTTGCATATTGCATTGCATCTATCCAAATTTATTTAACCTTCAATAAATCGAAAATGAAATAACACCCGTCAAAACACCTATGTACTTGGCAATACAAAAGTTTATATCATCCTAATAACAACGATCTGGACTTGATGCATTATTGAAACAAATAAAAACAATAAAGTTGTTTATAATTCTTCAGATTATCATGGAACTAACAATAATTTGCCTGGAACGTTATTCTCTTCCAAGGCCCTGTGCGCCTCCGCGGCTTCATTGAATGTGAAAGCTCTACCAATTACTGGCTCTATATGTCCCTCTTCTATTAGTGGCCAAATTTTTGCTTCAACATCAGACCAAAGCCTCATCATTTCTCCATAACCTAGATACTGCAAATCCACACCTATGTACCAATAAACATCATTCATTAATCAAACGTAACAGCATAAAAAATCATCATAAAAGACGAGGAATAACATAAATACTTGGATAATGATTCTACCTTTGATCTTAATATCCTTCTTCATGAGAATGGAAAGGTCAACATTCACCCAACTCCCAATCTTGTGTCCTAAAACGACAAGAGACCCACTTCTAGCCAGACAATCCACGTTCTTTTTAAAATGATCTCTTTCACTGTCATCAAGTATAACGTCCACCCCTAAAAAAGGATTGTTGAGTTAGATTTAAAATCGAATTAACAGTCTCGCAAGATAACTATGACCGCTGCCACAAAAAAAAAAACAAGAACACATCCAACATACTTGATTAAACAAGCACCGACTGAAGTTGGTAAAATAAAATCCCTACACATCTACCAAAATTATTTTTCCTGCTTACTGATATATATGTTACATTGTACAAATATAAATATCTCAACAAAAGCGCACATGCATAATATAGTAACTGATCTAACCATGTCAAAAGGTACATGTTTTTGGGATTCAATCTTTTATTTACAAACTCGTAAACCACTTTTCTTCACATTTCTATTTTTGCCCAAAAGGGAAACCTGCCATTCATATCTGCATATTACCACGTTTCACATTACATCTAGCAAACCTACTCAACAAATCTTAGTTTATTAGTTCCACAAGTCATTACAAAAATTTCACTCACACTCAATGTATATCACTTCTAAAATCGATAATTATACTGAATATATAGCATTATACATGACCTAGAATGTTAGGTCCTCGATTTTATTTTCCAAAAACACAATGTTCTGCATGCTGGTAAATAATAGTCCAACTCTCCTCTTCACAAAAGAATCAATAAAAGTGACAAGTTTTTGTAACAAGTTATAACTAAATAAGTGTTGCCCAATAATACACAGATTCGAAAAGTAAAAAGCATGATAATTCCGCACGTACCCTTTCCTCCTGTTTCAGCCTTCACACGCTTGCAGAAGTCTTCTTCTCTGTAGTTGATGCAAACTTCTGCTCCTAGTGTTTTGCAAAGTTGCAATTTTTCTTCCGTTCCTAAAAATGCCCTATTTAGTTACGTATAACTTGATGACTTTTTTCCTAAAATTGTGGGGTATGGAGATGGTGCTGAGACAGGCATTCTCTAATATCCCATGTCCCACCACATATAATGGCTGAATGTTTTCTCAACCAATTCACAAATTAAGCATTCCCTTGGCAATAAAACCAGAAAACTTAGCAATGGAAACTCACAGTTGAAAGTTTTCCAATATCCCAGATACGGATAATCGTTATAACAGCATCCAATACCCTGTCCTGTCAACCCTATTAACTAGATTAACATCTAAAATTAACATCTAAAACCACCAAAGTGGCTTATTCCATAACGCGCGCCAATCTTATGCTACTTTCACCAGATCCAAAGGAATGGCATGGAAAAAACAAAGCCTAATAATGATAAGGAACGACATGGAAAGAACAAAAACTAAGGGGGGTGTATTCAATCCAGAGTTTTAATGACTTTCAGTGACTTTTTAAAATGATAGACTTTTGTGGAGTTGATTGATTTTTATTGACTTCTCATGGATTTACAAAAGATTTCCGTAAATTCTTTGTAGACTTTTGCAGGACTTTTATTGAGATTTGTAAACTTTTCATACAATTACATGAATTTCTATCTTTAATATATCTTTTTATTTTTATTTTTTTTCTTTGAAATAATAATTATTTGACATAAATAATAAATTTATTTGAAATATTTTTTTAATTTATTGATGAAATGGATTTCATTTATTTTAAATGTATATATATATATATATATTAATGTAACAAAATTATAAACTAAAAACTTTGCGATTGTGTAAAGTTATTTTTTTTTAAAAAAAAACATATGATAACTTATAAATTATTTTATCAATTATATCATAAAAATTTATTTGTCAACTTTTATTTTTTTATCATGTATGTTATCCGCTATTCAAATATTTGAATTAAATCATATTATAATTTTTTAAATCATATATTATCATCATTAAATATTAAAATTATTGGTATAAATCATAAATTAAAAAGTACAAAATATTTCGAAAATTTCAAATTTTTAAATAATAATTTTATTTTGATTTTAGGAAAAGAACGAAAAAATATATATATTAATTCATTTTGAATATGAGAGAAAGTGAGATAGAGAGGAGAGAGACAGTGAGGAGTGAGGAAATGTGAGAAAAAAATAGAAATTATAAGTTAAAAAATTCATCCAAATCTTTGGGTTAGACCAAAGACTTTTTTTTACAAAATATAGTTGTACCTTAAGCATTAATGTTTGTAGTCCATGATTTTCATGGAGTTATTAAAAGTTCATTGACATTTTGAATAACACTAGACTTTTGTAGAGTTTTTAAAAGTCAAGGTTGACTACCACTTGATTTTTAAAACTCTAAAAAGTCTATTTTGAATACCACTTGACTTTTATAGAGTATATAAAAATCATGATTGAATAGCAATATACTTCTAAAATCCATAAAAGTCATTAATTTTCCAGATTGAATACACCCCTCTAATAATGATTTTGAAGATATCGAAGATCAATTTTACACAATAAAATAGGTCAGCTCGGCTCAGTAAAAAGCTCGTTTGAGATCATTCGCAACCTTATCGAGCCAAGCTCCAGCATAAGGAAACTCGGCTCGTGAGCTCGCAAACATGTCCGTTTACAAGCTCGCGAGCTGGAGCTGTAGCTCGGCTCGTTTGCTGTTCGCGAACGGTTCGTTTATATGGTTTGCGAACTGTTCATTTATATGGTTCGCGAGCTCAAGCAGTCAAGCTCAAGCTCAGCCTCATTTATCTGATTCGAGTTTGGCTTGTCCACATATTCATGAATATGCTCGTCCATATGGCTCGTGAGCTCGAGCTCGGCTCATTTGTTGAGTAGAGAAATAAAAAAAAAAAAATACCAGTGCTAATACATTTGGAAAGCTTGAATTTGCCTCAAACACTACCCCCAAGTCCCCTTCATCTACCACGATACATGACGGAACCATCTTCTTGACCTTTACCCATTCCCACCTCTGCTACAGCTAGGATATTTTTTGAGCACTCACCAGCAACCCCACCTTCCTCAAGTCCTCCACTGTCACCTCATTTTTACCCACCACCTGGGCATATGACCGGCTCTTCCTTGATAGGACTGACAATAACATTAATTGAGTGCACCTTAATTCGAATATCAACCGCCCCAAGCGATGATTGAACCTGCATCAAACTGCTAATGAATCTATCTTCAGGTCCCTTTACCTTAATTTTAGTTGCCGATAAATCCGAAAACGAAACCGTGTTCCTATGGATGTCCATGAGGCCCCCACACAAATCACCAATAGCCTGAAATATCTCTTTAGACCACATAGACCAAGGCAGCCCAAAGATGCTAATCCAACTGTCCCTACACATAAATCGCTACCGTCATGTCAACTTCTTGACTCCACTTTTCAAATTTCAGAACTATTCCCCTACCAAGAAAGCATCTCTTCAATTTCATATAACCACACGGCCTCATTGTCTTGGAAAGGGAATAATTTAACATGACTCTTTAGTGTTAATCCCAAAACATGGCGAACCCCTGTCCCCAGATGTATTGATACTCCTCTTGGTCATGATAAGCCCATTACTCCAATCCCTTGCCTTACACTTGCTCATGATTGCCACTGAGTCTTCCCAATTCAAAACACCCATAGCTTTCAGTAAGAGTCCAGCCAGCAAAGATCGTAAGTTATCAAATCGATCTAAGTTCAGGGACTGAAAGTCCTTCCCACCCAATAACTTGGATAGATGAAAAGTCGTCCTTTTCCAACCCACAAGGCATTGCTGCCAGGCATTAAATTTGTCGTCTCGCTCCAAATTGCTGAATTATGTCAATTCCAGAAAAGTTCCTTTACCTTTGAGTTTTTGAATAAAGAGCACAAAGTTACTGCCTCTAAATCTGCCAAATCCCGATCCAGAATTTACATTGTAGCTGAACTCTTGCAATTTCGACCAAAACCAATGGGAGCCACTGAGATCTAACTAAATAGCTAGCAGTCCTGGTTCTTTCATTTATACAAAAAGAAGGTTCCCTGTTAGTTGTTACGCACTCTAATCTGGAGAAGCTTGTGTTCAATCTTAAATTCATCCTCCAGCTGAATGAAAGAAGCATCACGGGTCTCTCTCCAAGGCTGATAGGATCCTCTATACGGGATCCTCCTCATATTAAACCATACAAAAGGGCTCTGCCGCAGCAGCGATGCTGTAAATGGTGCAGCAAAGCTAGGAGGGGAGAGAAGAAAGAAAGGTTAGCAAGGGACGAACCACTAGGCTACCACAAACAAGGACACATAGCTAGGGTTCGAGAGTCAGTGTTACAGCAAGAAGAAGTCAAGGCTAGGTTACAGCGTATAAAAGACACTATGCTACAAGGCTTGGGAAAGCGAGAGGGTGAGGGTTAGACGTCAACGTTTCTGTTAGCGAGCTAGGGAACAGCAAACTCAGGGTTCATGGCTTGGAATCGTGAGGCAACTAATCAGCGAAAGAGAAGAGAAACCAGGGATGGGGTCCAACGCGCTTGGGGCTGTCGAACTAGGTTAAGGTCAGCGAAGCTAGGGTTTCAAGGCCTGGATCATTGCACTACTCGAAAGAACTCGCACTATTCCCTCGGTTCTTACCTTCATCTTTTATTCTTGTTTTCATGCGCCAGTAGATGTCGTCTCCGATGGATTCATACATAAGTTAAGATGATAAAATAAATGACCATATTATTTTCCCTATCCATAGATAACTCGAGTAAACCAAAATTTTCCATTCAATTGCACTGAAAGAATCAGATGAATAAAGCCCGTGGAGAATTAAAATGCAATATTAATCAAATCAAAATGAAACCAATAACCAGTATTACCTGCCACCACAAATACTTTACAACCAATATGCTTAAAATATTGAATAGCGATAATGTCAAATCCCCCTGCAGTGCCATGTATCTGCAATTGCTCGCAAATTAACATTTTAAAGTTTCATTATTGTGTAAATTATCAAAATTTGTTTTTAAAAAGTGGAAATACCAAGAAAGTTTTGCCAGGGGTGACGTTTGGCAATACTGAAAGAGCAAAAATAGTTAACCGTGATGCTTCGGGCAATGTTGCTGCTTGAACAAGGGAAACTCTTGAAGGAATTCGTCGGACCTCAGATGGGGGAACCACCACAAACTCTGCATATGCACCCCCGCGTAGAAGAATCGCACAAACCTGAAACAAGAAAACAAAAATGTAGTCGTAATAATTATAAACCTAGTTTATTACATGTGAGAAAAAAAAATACTTAATCTAATTAATAATCACCTCATCACCCACTTTAAATTCGTGTATGTTCGAGCTGACAGCAACAACTGTCCCTGCACACTCATATCCAAGATATGCATTGAAAGTATAGCGATAAAAAGGGATATCTTGTCGGAACCAAGTGTCAAAAACGTTTAGTCCAGCCGCTTCTACTTCTATCATTATTTCATTAATACCAAGAATGGGGGTTGGAAGCTCTTTTACTTGGAGGACATCCGGACCACCAGGTAATTCAAAACCCACAACCTTCATCTGTGGAGTTGACCACATAGCAAATATTAAACAAAAATTACAACATGAGAATGTTGACAATTCACACTAAAACAAAGTGAGATAAAATATACGGCTGCTCACAATAGCAAAAGAGAGATAATACAACTAACACGAAAACGAGTGACATCAGAAGAAATTAATTCATATATAATGATAACAATAAGTAAGCTAATCAATAAATACCTTATCATCTCTTTGTCTACCAATGTTACCGATTTTCGGTACATGATAAGGTTGACGCACCAATATTTATAGTTTTAGGTCTTTGGTACAAGAAGTCAAAACATAAATATATGTGAATTTCAATTGTGGGGTCTAGGGAACCAAAAGCAGCCTGTAGGTTTTGGGGAGGGCGTTAACCGTGAAAAAAACATTAGGGTTTCTAAGAAGATCTACGTTCGCAACCTTCGTGTCTGAGACAAACTCTTTACGATCCACTCGTATAATACATGGATTCCAGACTCGATTGTAACAAATTTCACCACACTAAAAATTTAATAAAGAAAAACAGACTAAATACGAGTACTCATTAATTACAAGAGAAAAACATGTACCATTTAGACGAGAGAAGCTTGGGAGGTTGAAGCTCTATGTCAAGGAATTATTTTAAGAAGTAACTGTTGATATCGGATCAGAGGTTTTTGCTTTTGCTGCCATATTGACACTCGGAGATGGTCTCAAGTGCCGATGCCTCAAAAAGTGGGGGAAGAAGAGAACCGAAGAGAAATCGCAGAGCCTTTGTGAGTGCACAATCAATCACCTATTGGGAATTTTTTTTATTATTATTTTTTTATTTTATAGAGAATTATATAGATATTTTGAAAAATGATCTTGGTTGACCAAATTTTTGGATTTATGACTTTTTTTCAAAAAAAATTTGCAAAATTACCTTCAAATACAAAGAAAATGCAAAAACAAAACAAAGAAAAAAAATTGAGAACGTTATATTTCCAAATCATGGTCAAACAAAGGTTATTTAGTTAAATAAATCCGAGAATTATATGAGTGAATTGTCGATGTTCTTTTTATGATTAGTGCCCTCACCAAAACTTACAGGCGACAATTCATTCACTACACCTGCTTTTGGCGGAACATTTAGACAAATAGATATTATTTATTGTTCGGGAGAGGGAAATAATACACTTAAGTGTTCTTGACTATTAATTGATTGGAATTCGCGAAAATTAATTAATTAGGATTGATTGTTGTTGAAACCAGGTGAAATCTAAACCTCTAGACATATTTTTCTTTGATTGATATTCTTTGAAAGTTGTGTGTGTGCTACTAAAAACTCAGTGATTATTTATTTTTCTGCAAACCTTCTAAATATTAATTTTCTAAATAAAATTAGGACTATTATAATTACAAGTACTGAATATTTTCAATTTACTCCTTTTGAGAACGATACTTGATTCATCACTTTATTAAAACTTGACACTCGTACGCTTGCGAGCATTTTTCACTACAAATGTATATATATCAGTGATATATGAGAACAGAACAGAAGAGAACCAACATATTATAAAAGTCTTTGATCCAAGAGCACTAAGAAAGTTTTCAACAGCCTATTGCTCTCTCAACCCTTGCTCAACCGAAACATATCTGATCTTCAAGAGATCATTTCAAGGGTTACTCAAATCCAAGTTGCTGATTAAAGAGCACTGATGTAAGGCCCGAAAATATTAAATTATTAATTATGGAATTTGAGAATTAAATTCCATATTATGGGCTAATATTGATTTGAGAAGTTATGAAAATGATAGACTTAATTTCCGAGACGAAAATATTTAATTTGAGAATTTACGAATTTTGAGAATTAAATTCCGAGAATTCTTAAATTAAAAGAATAAATATTCGATTTGAATATTTATGAAATTTAAGATTAAATTCCATGTTCCGGGAATTAAAGAAGATTAATTTTGAAGATACAACCCGATCAGGGACTGATTTGCAAATATCGAAGTTTGAAGGGCTAAAATGCAAAAGGCCGGGATTATTTAATTAATTCAAATTTATTTAATTTTAATTCGAGTATATTTAATTTGGGAATATTTAGATTTTCAATTTAAATTCTAATATTCTTAAATTATTTTGGATTGAAATTGAATTAAAACGAAGGCCGAGGACTGAATTGCAATTAATGAAGACTTGAGGGGTTAAATTGCAAATATGCAATACATATCTGATTTTATTTGGATTAATCAGCATGATACATGTATTCCAAATGTGGAATTCAGAATTGAAGAACAGAGCTCGAGAACCCCTTTCATTTTCATTGATTTTGATTTTTCAAATAGCCGTAACTTTTGATCCGATCGTCCGATTTCGATTCCGAAAAGTGTTCTGGAATCCTTGCGACGAGAACTTCGATTTGATGTAAGTATTTTGATGTTTCACATACATTTCAAAATCAGTATGTTGGAAAGAACAGACGTTGAGCATGAATCTTGAGTTTTGATGGTTTCTATCTTTCCGTATCGACGTCGAATCTGTTACTTGAAGCCGTATGAATTCTAATGAGTTTTCACAGCATGTATCTTGAATTTAGACTTCTGATATGCTGGGAATATGATGTTATTCAGCTGATATGTGATGATTATTGTTGAAATGAAGTTCGAATTGATTTCGATATTTCGTCGGTTACCGATTTTTAGTCGCTACGTCGTCGATTAATGTTTTAAAGTCGTTTTGATAGCCTATAACTGAGATCAAATATTCGTCTAGATGTTATTGACAATATAGGAGTTTTATTTCTCAGTTTCAGACTAGTTTTGAAGGCTAACGACTCAAGACTCCGAATTCGAACCAAAGAATAAGATGTGATTGAAATGATGTTGATTGACGATATATTGATGATTTTGATTCGATTTTGAAATGATTGACTAGAATGAAGATTGATATGAATGTTTTGATTCTATGTTTCAGATTTAAAGCGTTCAAAACAGAAGAAATACGAAGGTATAATGACGACATCGCAAATTAGGGACTTTGAAACTCAAAGAATGACTATTCTTGAGTTGGCCCGCAAAAACCACATACTTGATATGTTTTGATTTATGTTTGATGTTGTTGATCCATCTCAGGTAGTGGATTTTTAAGTTTGAGTCGATATGATAGTATATTGAATTGATTATATGCCAAGGTTGCGGTTAACCTTATTTTCTAGCCCAGAATGGCTACGATAGATGGATATCCATGTCAAGATCATTTATGAATCTTGATGGCCTCGAAGTTATATGAATCAGTTCTTTTGCGAAGAGTCGAGTTTAAATAGAGTAGATATGATTTATTTAACGCTTTCTATATGTTGGTTATACTGAGATTGATTTCTCACCGGAGTTTATCGGGTTGTTGTCTTGTTTTGTATGTGTACATGACAACAGATGGGGGCAGGAGCTAGTGAAGGACAACGATAGTAGCTCATGAGTGAAGATTAGATGTGGACTCGGGTTGTTCTAGCTGAATCGAGGTGTTTAAGTTCCAGCATGAATGTTGGAAAAACTTGAAGTAGTTGGTGTTGAGTTGTGAGTGAACAACATATGTAAATTGTAACTTTTTCTAGACTTTAATCTTCTAGTTGATGTATCGATTTCCTTATGAACATGTTTAGATCTGGTTATATGTTAATCTACATGTTCTAGACTTGAATTTGAGGGATTGGAATTGATTGAAAGGATCAAAGTTGCTGACAAAAGAACAGAGCAGGCTTTTTGCCCAGGATGCGCCCGCGCGACATAAAACTACCGCCCGCGCGCAGCCTGGTGCTTAGCCTACTGTTTTGAAAAAAAAAACAGGGGCGCCCGCGCGGTAGTTTTTGACAGCCCGCGCGCACCCCTTTTTGAAAAAAAAAAAAATTTGATCCTTATTTTTTCCTTATTATATTAATGATGCTTATTCATTAATTTCCCCTTAAGATTTGAGATTAGCAACCCGAGGCCCCACAACAGGTGGTATCAGAGCGTAAATTTCTTGGACTGAGATAGAAGCTGAGCGGGGTAGATTGAGTCACATGCATTTATAGTATTGCATGATTATGCATTACTCGATTTGATGATTCGATGATTTGATAAATTGCATGTGAGTGTGATCTATCTTTGAAATTCAACTGCTTGATTTACTGATTTGTAAATTTTTTGAATTTCTTACTGATTTTGTTAGAAGATTTTCCCCGGGTGATGTAAGCACCCAGAATCGAAGAGAACGGTTTTCTTTGGGTGATGTAAGCACCCCAGACTAAATAGAATGGTATGGTCAGACTGAACAAAACTGTATGGCTCAGCTGAACGAAGTATTTCCAATTGAACAGAACAGAATATCAGCGAATGAATAGATGATATTGCAGGTAGAAGTTGGCTTGAAGAACTTGACCAGTTGTTGAAATACCTGAAAGATACAGATGAATATCGTATCAGATTGACTGTATACCAACTTCGAAACCTAGCAACCAGCTAATAGATTCTGACGAAGAAATTCTGACATAACAGAGGTATATTCATTGTTGGTAAGTGCTTAGAATAGGGTTTTAATTAACAATTCTTTGCCAAAACAGATAGAAATGATGAGAAAAAAAGAATATTTCAATCAGAAGGAGAGTAATTTGAATATTGAAGAATGCATTGCTGGATTTCAAGCCTACTATGATTCTCTGAATTGTAGATGATAATAATGAAGCTCAAGATTGAGTTGTTTAATTATGGCTTGAATTCGAAGATTATGTCTGAATAAATGTTGACGACTGAAACATTTTATGAAAGACATAGGCAGGGCTAAGAGAATTGAAGCTGAATGAGGAGTTAGGAGAATGAAATTATAGACATGCAAGAGTATGTGAGATACTCACAACTTTATCTACAATTTTTATTCCAGAACAGATATGAAGTGCATGATATGAAAGTAATTCTTTAACTCTAGCGGACCGAGACAAAAGTGTTTGGGTCTAAATGCAGAATATGTTAGAGATTACTTCACTCATTTTAGAGGGGGATATTTGAACAAGTAGTGTAAAGACATTTCAAGCTGAGGTGCTAGAATAGGTTAGAAGCAAATCCGATTCAGAGAAAAGATTCGAATGAATAACAAATTCCAGAAGTATACAGAGGATCAGAATAAAATTGCACTTGAGAATGAAATTTCAGGTAACAGATTTATTTTGTTTTGACCTGTTTATTATTGGTACAATAGATACATGATAGCTGAAAGATTATTATATGATTACCTCTGTATCAGAAAAGAGAATTTGTGTATTGAACTGAAGAATGGAATTATTGCTTTGAAGAACTGAAACTGAACATGATTTTGTTCATATTGAAATATCTGTTTATGTTGCATGATAGATGATGATGCAATAATCGAATACATATTAGCAGAAGAATTAATGATAAGAAGCGATAAAATTAGATCAGCAAGAACATAATGTGCATATGAATATGATGATATGATATAGAATCTAGAATTAAGATTCTGTGATTTCGGTTTGATATATGATGTTTGATTACAAAAATATTCCGAAATCAGTATATTCGATGCACTAGATATGTTCAAGATCTAAATCGGCATTGATAGGTATGCCAATGAATAGAGATTACAGATATGTTCCAGTAAGATTTTTGACTTTAGTTTAAGTTGTGAACTGGAATTCAATAGTGAATTGATGAATTTATGAATTACCGACTTGATGAGATTATGAACTGAATATTGATCTTGAGGTTTAGAAGATAGATGATGATATGAAAATCAGTTACAGATGAGTCTTTTCTTTGATTATGCTGAATCGATTACATCAGATTGGAGATATAATTCTTGAATTATTGAATATTGATTGGCTCGCATGGCACATTGCTTTCGTATAGAGCCTGTGTTGATTCACTCATTCTGAGTTGTGCGATGCAAGTGAGTTGTTTTTACTTTGTAGAGTTTGTTATCCAGAAAATTTGATTTTTGGATGACCTTGATTGAGAGATTTTCTCAATCTTGATTTATTTCTTTTGATTTTGAGAATTATTGATCCTTTGATGATATTTCAGCGTATTTTAAGATTGTTGGCTCGTAACTAATAGAAGAATTTGAATATGATCCATGATTTTTGGGTTAGATGATATGAATTGTCGGTATTTGGAGATAGAAATGAGGAATGAAATAGACATCCGATGAATTGATTCCAGATTTTTGTGTATTCTGGTTTGAATATTCAGACGAATATATCACCAATCAGAATGATTTTCGATTGGAAGTAAGCCAGACCTGTTCAGAAGATGAAAGAAGCACAGAAAGTAAACTGAAGCGATGAGAATTCAGTAAAGAATGCCAGATTGAGATATGAATTGAAGCCTCAGATCAGAATGAATGAATTTTATTATGATTGATTATCTGATTGTGCTTGATATTTCCGAAAAGAAATATCAGATTTTGAAGAAAATGCACAACAATGAATTTAAGATTCATTCAATAATTTCTTTATCAGAAGATAAAGCAAATAGAGGTAACAAAAGTAGTATGTTTTTGAAGTTAAACGTACAGAGAGTTTCTGATGAAGTTGAAAATCATTGACTAGATTAGTTCAGTGATAGTTTAAAAACTCCAGAATTGTTACGAGATTATGATTTGAAAGAATATTTTGCGAAACTACCATGATGAAGCAGTATAGATGAGGTAAACAGGTGGTATTTATGATCAGATTGATTGAAGTTACTGAATAAGATGATCTGTCAGTACGAATAAATCACTGATCTGTGATTAGAATTGTGCGAGATGTCACAGTAAGCCAAGAATTATTGTTTCAAATTGAGACATTAGGTTTATTAGTGAATTGTAATACAGACGATCAGAAGGCTCTGAGTACTTTTTGGATGTGAAAGTACAAGATGTTATTTTTGAATTCAAAAATAGTCGGAGAAGATGAATCGAATTTCGAGAATGAACTTTACCTGACATGATACCGATTATCAATAGCTCTGAATACTTTGAAATCTGTGAATACAGCATATTATACTCTGATTAATAGATAGTCCGAATAGACTAATCAGAATTTTAGAATACGCTGTATAAGATGTGATACAGATATGACTAGATAGCTGTGAAGAAGATAGAGATATGATGAAATTACAGGAATGATTAAAATCTATTGTCAGGATTAAGACTTTAGATTTATTCGACAGAATGTGGCATCGATTGATTGACTGATGTTCTGAGAGTTGGTTATATGTGATTGCATTATACCATTCTTCGATTGATGGATTATCTGAGTTGATTTTCCAGATGTTGAGAATATTCTCAGAACTTTAATACCTGATTCGATATTACTTGACTTGATGTGTTGCCACTTGATGATTATAATTCCTGTAACAGCTATTGAGTCAATTTTGAGATGATGATATGATGATATGATGAAAAGAAATCCGATTTCTTTGTGTTGAAATGATACTACCGAAGTATATGACATCAGATCAGACATGATTTGTCGATATCAGATCAGATTTGATTTGAGACATACAAAGATTTTGAAGATGAATCTGCACGAAATGAAAACAGAGAAGAAACTGATTAGTTAAGCGAAAAAGTTATTCTTAAAACATCATTCAATTCAGAATAGAGAAAGAACAGAGTTTAATTTACAGATTCAGAATATTAATGAGAATACTGATTTTGAAGCGATGAACTGAATGACAGCATAGACTTGATATACGTTCTATGCAGAGCATCGAATGATATAGAGAAAGAAACAAGTCGACACAAATACTGAACTTCACTGAATGAGATGTCAAACAGAATTGATGGTTTTAGTAGAAGATTTATTCTTTTCAGCTTGATACAATGGATCCGATTTGTTCCACGTATATAAGTGAAGAAAGTATCAGAAGATTCTTCCTATGTACTTTAATTAGATGATATAGATATCGAAAAGATTCTGAGTTAAGTCGATTAGTCGACAAATCCTTGATTGAAGAAAGAAACAACTCAGAACGAATTCTTTGCAATGACTTAAAGTACAACTGAATAGATACCAAATACAAGAGAATAGAAGCAGATTCGAAGAAAGAATCTGATAAGAGATGAAGAGATGAGATACAAAGTTCAAATCTATACGATTGAAGTGAGAATAACTTCAAATAATCATTTAGTCTATCAGATTGAATAGTTCGATTGAATGTGATTTCGAGAACGAAATCATTTCTTAGAGGGGAGGAATTGTAAGGCCCAAAAATATTAAATTATTAATTATGGGATTTGAGAATTAAATTCCATATGGGCTAAT